>NC_048311.1:37434481-37497150 GCF_013100865.1 Trachemys scripta elegans
GGCTGGGAGGGAGGAGGGGGAGTTAGGGCGGGGACTTTGGGGGAATGGGCGGGGAATGGGCGGAGTAGGGGTGGAGTTGGGGCGGGGCCGGGGGTGGGAAAGGGGTGGGGCCAGGGCCTGTGGAGTGTCCTCTTTTTTTATTTTTTAAATATGGTAACCCTAGATATGCGCTGCAGTGCCTCTGTTTAACCCAGGAACATTTAGGTCTAGGGGCAGAATTGGTGGACAAAGTGACAGAGGCCAAGGACCCAATTAGCGTTTTAGATGAAATCATCAAAGTGACAGATGAATGTTTAATGCGAAATGTTGAACGTCGTCTTCATTCAGCAAATTACAAAATCTTGCTAAGAAAAAACACTAAAAGTTAGAGCATGTTTTGGGAACAAAACAGGGTGTATTGTAAAATAAAATATCAGTCGAAAATAACTGTGTGAAGTGTGTTTTTATGGAGTTCAAGGGGTGTGGGGTTTGTCAAAAGGGCAGTAGATTGCCCCTGTAGTATAGGTGCAGGCAGGTTACAGTTTGTCAACAACAACAAGAGGTATATGAGCGGCCTGTTCCTCTAACAAAGGCCCACCCAGCCCTGGTGCTTGTGCATGAGGGATATAGGCAGGACAGCTTTCTTACCCCCATGGCCTGAGCTCTGTGGCTGTGGCTTTTTTAAAAATCTGTTTGTCCTCGGTTTAGATTTTTTAAAAACATTAGAAAAGAAGAAAGTGTGTGTGTGTGTGGGGGGGGGGGCAGACTCCTTATCTCTGGTAAAAAACAGCTAACTTTTTTTACATACACTATTTTTTTCTTGTTTTTTGTATAAATCCAAACTTTAAAAAACAATTGTGTGTATTTTTTTATTAATTTTGTTTTTTTTATTAAAACACATATGTAAACTCCCCTCAATTGCCAGTTTTCATATTCTTACCCAGTTGGTACTTTAAAAACACTATTTTTAAAAGCTTAGGCTAGTATCTTAAGCCTTTATAGTTCACTAAACTTCTACAAAACATCCCTAAGAGTGGCCTTGTTTTGTTACAGCTCAGTCAATACTGCTTTTTCATGTTAAACTTAAAAAAAAAGTTGTACCCGTGTCTCAGCACATGGGTTGCAAACATTTAAAAACAAAGACATTCTGATAATGCAACAGAAACATTCATACTTCAATCTAAAAGTCCTAAGAAAATGAAAGCTTAATATAACTTTCACATAGATTTGTTAAAAAGTGGGGAGAAAATAAACTCTCTGATCCACTGGATTACAGAATAAGGGGAATATAAACTAGCTGTTATTAAGATTCTGTGGTTTTCACTCTGGAGTGTTTCTGCATGCTCTATTTTATTGAGACACACCTGCAAAAATGTTAAATAAAGGGATGTGTCTTCATATAGGTTTGTCTTTTAGTGTTTATTCTTTACAAAACAATATAACTTTCACTTGTATTTGTTAAAAAGTGGGGGAAGAAGCAGCCTTCTAATCTCTGATCCACAGACTCACAGATGCTGTTTTTGCTGACAGTGGCTTTGCTGAAAAAGCACGCTGCTTCAAAGTGTCCTTACTTAAAAATGAGCAATGTTAGTCTAAAACATAGGGGAAAACTTTATCACTATAATTTATTTTTATGAACAGGTTCTCTGTGTTTTTAATCCTGGGATGTTTCTGCATGCTAACTTTTTATTGAAACATATGCAAAGGTCCTAAATGAAGGGATGTGTCTTCATATAGGCTTGTCTTTTAAAGTGTTTATTCCTTTACAAGACTTACTATAATTTTCACCTCTATTTGTTAAAAAGTGGGGGAAGAAGCAATCTTCTTATCTCTGATCCACTGACTCACAAATGCTGTTGTTGCGGCAGCATCAAATTGTCCTCACTAAATCATAGGGAAAAGCTTTTAAAAACATTTCGTTAGTAAGGGTTTGGGGGTTTAACCCTGGGGTGGTTCTGCATGCTCATGTTTTATTAAAACACGTGCAAAAGTGCTAAATAAAGGGCTATTTCTTCATATAGGCTTGTCTTTTCAAGTGATTATAAAACAGAGCTTTATTCCTTTACAAAACTTAATATAACTTTTACTTGCTTTTGTTAAAAAGTGGGGAAGAAGCAGCCTTCTTATCTCTGATCCACTGACTAACAGTGTTTTTGCTAACAGGGGCTTTGCTGCAGCTTCAAATTGTCCTCACTAAAAATAACCAATGTTAGTCTAAAACAGGGGTTGGCAATGTTTGGCATGCGGCTCACCAGTGTAAGCACCCTAGCGGGCCGGGCCAGTTTATTTACCTGCTGACGTGGCAGGTTCGGCTGATCGCACCCCCCACTGGCTGCGGTTCACCGTCCCGGGCCAATGGGGGCAGTGGGAAGCCGCGGCCAGCACATCCTTCGCCCGTGCTGCTTCTCGCCACCCCCATTGGCCCGGGACGGCAAACCGCGGTGAGTGGGGGCCGCGATTGGCCGAACCTGCCGCATCAGCAGGTAAATAAACTGGCCCGGCCCGCTAGGGTGCTTACCCTGGTGAGCCGCGTGCCAAACGTTGCCGACCCCTGGTCTAATACATAGGGGAACACTTTTAAAACTTGTTCATTACTAAGGGCTTATGGTTTTAATCTTTATTAAAGCACCTATGTAAAAGTTAGCAAATATGGCAGGCATCAGCTTGGCTTAACAGTGAAATCTTCGATGAGCTTAAACTCAAAAAGGAAGCTTACAAGAAGTGGAAATTTGGACAGATGACTAGGGAGGAGTATAAAAATATTGCTAGAGCATGCAGGGGTGTAATCAGGAAGGCCAAGGCACAATTGGAGTTGCAGCTAGCAAGGGATGTAAAGGGTAACAAGAAGGGTTTCTACAGGTATGTTAGCAACAAGAAGGTGGTCAGGGAAAGTGTGGGACCCTTACTGAATGGGGGAGACAATGTAGTGACAGATGTGGAAAAAGCTGAAGTACTCAATGCTTTTTTTGCCTCGGTCTTCACAGACAAGGTCAACTCCCAGACTGCTGCACTGGGCAACACAGTATGGGGAGGAGGTGAGCAGCCCTCAGTGGTGAAAGAACAGGTTAAGGACTATTTAGAAAAGCTGAACGTGCACAAGTCCATGGGTCCAGATCTAATGCATCCAAGGGTACTGAGGGAGTTGGCTGATGTGTTTGCAAAGACATGGATTCACCAAGGGCAAGTCATGCCTGACCAACCTGATTGGCTCTGTGGATATGGGGAAAGTGGTGGATGTGATATATCTTGACTTTAGCAAAGCTTTTGATACGGTCTCCCACAGTATTCTTGTGAGCAAGTTTTAAAAAAAAGTATGGATTGCATGAATGGACTATAAGGTGGATAGAAAGCTGGCTAGATTGTTGGGCTCAACGGGTAGTGATCAATGGCTCGATGTATAGTTGGCAGCCGGTATCAAGCGGAGTGCCCCAGGGGTCCTGGGGCTGGTTTTGTTCAACATCTTTATCAATGATCTGGATGATGGGATGGATTGCACCCTCAGCAAGTTTGCAGATGACACTAAGCTGGGGGGAGTGGTAGATATGCTGGAGGGTATGGATAGGGTCCAGAGTGACCTAGACAAATTGGAGGATTGGGCCAAAAGAAATCTCATGAGGTTCAACAAGGACACGTGCAGAGTCCTGCACTTAGGAAGGAAGAATCCCATGCACTGCTACAGGCTGGGGAACAACTGGCTACGCAGCAGTTCTGCAGAAAAGGACCTGGTGATTACAGTGGACGAGAAGCTGGGTATGAGTCAACAGTGTGCCCTCGTTGCCAAGAAGGCCAATGGCATATTGGGCTATATTAGTAGGAGCATTGCCAGCAGATCAAGGGAAGTGATTATTCCCCTCTATTCGGCACTGGCGTGGCCACATCTGGAGTATTGCATCCAGTTTTGGTCTCCCCACTACAGAAGGGATGTGGACAAATTGGAGAGAGTTCAGCCGAGGGCAATGAAAATGATTAGGGGGCTCGGGCACATGACTTATGGGGAGAGGCTGAGGGAACTGGGGTTATTTAGTCTGCAGAAGAGAAGAGTGAGGGGGGATTTGATAGCAGCCTTCAACTACCTGAAGGGGGGTTCCAAAGAGGATGGAGCTAGGCTGTTCTCAGTGGTAGCAGATGACAGAACAAGGAGCAATGGTCTCAAGTTGCAGTGGGGGAGGTCTAGGTTGGATATTAGGAAACGCTATTTCACTAGGAGGGCGGTGAAGCACTGGAATGGGTTACCTAGGGAGGTGGTGGAATCTCCATCCTTAGAGGTTTTCAAGGCCTGGCTTGACAAAGCCCTGGCTGGGATGATTTAGTTGGTGTTGGTCCTGCTTTGAGCAGGGGGTTGGACTAGATACCTCCTGAGGTCCCTTCCAACCCTAATCTTCTATGATTCTAAGTGCTACATGGCAGGAAAGATGCTTGGGGTCTGTTTTTTTAGACCCCAGAAGAATAAGGCAGTTAAAGGGGAGGGGGTAGGTAGGGGAGGGGAAGGAGATGGCTCTTGTTTAAAAAACTTGGGACTATAGGATTGGTTCAGAAAAATGTATTCTATGACGCAGCTGTAGAACAACATCTGATTGGTCTGACCCAAAGGTGGTGATAACTAGCCTGAGGGGTTGGGAGCTCCCTCTTTCCCCAGGAACAGTTGCAAGGGTAAGATCTCTCTCTCTCTCTCTCTCTCTGACTCAACCACATGCTGTCTATCTTTGCCCTTTGCATAGGGGCTTTCTTTTCCCTTTTCTTGCCCTGTTCTCTCTTTTAACCTATCTTTATGTTTCTCTTTTATTTAATCTTTTTTTCAATGCTCTTTTCTAAACCTACCCTTATTTAATATTTTAAATGCTTCTTTATTAACCAACCTTTATATTTTTACCATGTGCTTACTAAACAGTCTCTGCTCTATAAAATTCCCTTTTCTCTGCCATGTGTTCTTTTTTAACCTAACTTTATATTTAATGAATGTTTTAAATTTATTTCAATTTTTTTATTCTTTAATAACATGCCAAACTAGTCCTTTAAAATCACCTCTCCTTACTAAATCTAACCAAAAATCTTTCTTTTCTTTAATAATTTGTCACTATTCTTTTAAACTAACCCTTTAAAAACAAATATCTCAATTTTTTAAAGTTCTCTCTTTCTATTCTTTAATAACATGCCAAACTAGGCCTTTAAAATCATCTCTCCTTACTAAACCTAATCAAAAATCTTTCTTCTTTTTAATAACCTTTCTTTCCTTTTTTCCTCTAAACCTAACCAAAGCTTTCTTTTTTTTATCTTTAAGCTCCCTTACTCTATTTTTTCACCTTTTTCTCTAAGCAATCAACCAAATGTATCAAAGGACAAGCATGCAACATACCCCCTATTCAAATATAAAAAAAATAATATATATATTTTTTCAAAATGGCTGATTGCGCCAAACCTTGGCACCAATGGAAACGGGAATGGAGGGTGGGACATAAGCCCTAAAGGGGGCATGGAAACCTGTCAAAAGTACATGGTGATGAATACTATTGAGGTTGTACTACTAACATCCTATCTTTACTTTGGGCAAGGCTAGGCTCTCCCATTGGAGCTTCTCGCTCTTTCATAGATTGGGGAGATGCTCTCACTCTGATACCACCCCCTTCTCTGCTATCTGGACTGGGGATGGGGTTACCTCACCCAATGCTGCCTCCTACTCTCTGGTCTTAATTGGCTCTTCCCCAGTGCTGCCTGTTTCTCCACTCCCAGGTGAGGGAACAGAGAGGATGCTCCATTCCCAGCAGTGGAGATACAGCAAGGAAGGTTTTAGTGAGAAGGAAGCAGAAGAGGCAGGTAATAGCTTTAAACCCCTGAGGGGAACCCCCTCCCCACTAAAACCTTCCTGGCTGTGTCTCTGCCACTGGGAATGAAGCAGCCCCAGCAGGGGGACGTGGGAGATGAAGCCTCTGGAAGGAAATGAGAAACCAATGAAGTGGGTCGCATTAAACAGACTGAGGAACTGCAGTGACAGCTCTGCTCAGTGTCAGGTGCCCAGGACAGAGGCATCTCCCTGGGATCCAGGACTGACCCAGCCAGGGGAGTGTGAGAAATGGCCCCAACCTTCCCCAGGAGTGAGCTCTGCCCCTAACACTCTGATTGTCTCTCTCCCCAGTGAATGTGACTCTGGATCCAGACACGGCTCATCCCAACCTTGTCCTGTCTGAGGATTAGAAAAGTGTGAGATGGGGAGACACACGGCAGCAAATGCCCAACAACCCTGAGAGATTTGACACTGATCCCTCTGTGTTGGGCTATGAGGGATTCACCTCGGGGAGACATTCCTGGGAGGTGGAGGTGGGGTCCAGGGAATACTGGGCTGTGGGGGTGGTCAGAGAGTCTGTGGGGAGGAAGGGATGGATCAGCCTTAACACTAAGAGTGGGATCTGGGCTGTGGAGCGGTGCAGGGGTCAGTTCTAGGATCTCACCTCCCCTGTGACTCCTTCCCCCAGAGCCGGGTGCCCAGCAGGATCCGGGTTTGTCTGGACTGTGACCGGGGGCACGTGACATTTATTGATGCTGGTGATGAGGCCCTGATCTTCACTTTCTTGACGGTCTCTGTCCCTGGGGAGAGAATCCACCCCTAGATCTAGGTGCTGGGAACCCAGCTCAGACAGTGTTCTTGAGACACATGGCGGGGGGGAATATCCCACCTCAGTCAGACAGCGCAGTCTCTATGACCTCCTCCTGTGGAATTTCTATCATGCCGTCTCTGTGACCCTGGAGGTTGCATTAGGTCTCAACTCTGTGCAGCCTCTGCACTGTCAAAGCATACAGAGCATTCAGTGAGCATTCAGGTAGAGAAGCCAATTTCATGGATCCAGGAATTGTGCAGCCTGTTTGCCACTGTGCTCTATGATCCAGGAGGACTCTGGGGATCCTGGGTCAGAAAGTGTCAAAGAATCTGCCCCTGGCTTTGGGTGTGGCTGGAATTCTGGCTCAGAGTATGTCCCAGAGTCATGGAGGGTGGGGAATAGGGTGACCAGATAGCAAGTGTGAAAAATCGGCACAGGAGGTGGGGGGTAATAGGACCCTATATAAGAAAAAAACCCAAATATCAGGACTGTCCCTATAAAATCGGGACATCTGGTTACCGTAGTGGGGACTATCCCACTCTGGACCCTGAAATCAGCCTCTCTAGCTTTAGATAAGCTGTGGGGCAGTGCAGGGGTCAGTTCCATGTTTTCACCTCCCCTCTGAACCCCCCTGCCCCAGGTCCCCAGCAGGATCCAGGTTTGTCTGGACTGTGAACAGGGGCAGGTGACAGTTATCGATGCTGGTGGGACACCAGCAATCAAAATGTGTGACAAATGTTTGTAATGTGGATCACCTGCAGTTTGCTGCATGCCAGACCAGACACTACAGATTATAATGGTATAGCTATGGTCTGAATTAAAGAAAGCACTGAAATATCTGAAAATAAAATGATCACCTGTGTCACATTCAGGAGGCAGTGTTGTATGGCTCTGGGCACAGGGCTAAGGAGCTGGGGTCCCCGAGACCTGGCTCCTGCTCTGCCTCTGCTGCTTTCTAGGTGAAACTCCCCCATGGCCTGGAGAGCCACAGCAACCCCTCTCCCCAAATAATGAACCCCTGGGGACTGTGAGGGAGGCTGTACAGAGTGACCAGGCTGGCCTGCTGCTGCCCTGAGCACCGTGGCAGGGTTCTCCATTGACCAAGTGCTGCAGAGCGGCTGCAGCCAGCACTCCCGCCCAGGGGCTGGGGGCACAGTGACTGTGGGAGTTGGGGGGGCTGGGCTGGATGCCAATGACTTGGGCCTGGGATGTGGGTGGGTTTTACCTCCCCACCCTCCTGTACTGCCACTACAGGGACCCCAGTGACTTGAAATCCCTAGTGAGACTTTCACTCTCTGTCCTATTGGATTTAACCTCCACTCCTGCCCCTCGAAAAGGGCTGAGTGACACTCACCTGCCCCACAGGGAGGCTGGGAGGATGCAGGGGCAACCTTACTGAACCACCAATCTGGCAGGCAGGTGCTTGACTCCCACTGACTCTCACCCTCCCCCTGCAGTTTGCTGATGTTTCCATAGTGCTGGGATGATGGGAGTTGTTACGAGTTAGGAGCAGCAGCGTCCATCAGGGGAAAGGGTCTGAAACACGATGGCAGCAGCAGGGGAGTCTGTCTATTTTCCTTCTGCCCTGGGACATTCCCTGCCCAGCTCACAGCAACTGGCCCAGGTCACCCAGTCGCTGCCATCGCCAGTGAGGATATTGTGTTACTTGGGCCCTGTCCCCGAGAATGACCGCTGAGTCCATGGAGGGGAGATGGCACCTCTCAGCCTTCTCCTCCGTCCTGCACCTCACTCTCCATGGAAAGGGCTCGGCTGAGGATCAGATGCCAGGTTGTTGTGCAGGGACAGAGCTTCCGAAAGACAGGCTCACCAAAGGACGTGTTGCCTTGGGGGGACATGATCTCAGACCTTCTGGTGAACGACAACATCGGTGCCTTTTACAATCAATAACTTTCTTTTAGAACCTTCATTAGACCTGAGGGCAGCAGGCCAGTGACTTGTGTTGGTGTTTGCTGCTGAGCTGGGGTTTGATGTTTCTCACTTGAATGGGAGAACCCAGAATTCCCTTTAACCTCTGGCTTGTTTCCAAGCAACAACAGGGATCTGTTTGGTCTGAGGAGGATGTTAAATCCAGCAGGGCTGTGGCAGTGTAGGCTGAGTGACAGGAATATACAGATCAGAGTACAGGGTAGGGGAGCAGTGCAGGTGAGGAGGAAGGATGTTGGAGAAAGTTATTCTAACTCCTCCCACAAAATAAACATCACCCATGTGAGTCACTAAACTGAGATGCTGCTCACAGTAACTCAGGCAGATATTCGAAATATCCTACACCTCTGAGGTCTCCTGGTCCCCTTGAGCTGGGCAGCTGCTCAGTGGGGCTTGGATACACCCAAAGGTTCTGCTAGACTCTGTGGGATCAGCTCCTTCTTGACTGTGGGACGGGGTGGGGGGGATAAGTATTTGCAACTCCCAAATGCAACCCTCTTGTGGTACAAACATGAAGTAGCACTCAATGAATGGTGCAGATCTGTGACCCCACCTGTCTGTTCAAATATAAGGATTAACTGTTTGGCTTTGTGTTTTTTGAAACAGCAGTTATCTGGGGGGCAGGATCAGGGTTTTGTTCAGGGATTTGTTTCCGCACCAGAGCTGAGACCTAAACACCACCAGGGCCCAGACAGACACACGTTACTATGATAAGAGCCTGGGGATTACTTTGATGCAGTGCACTCTGGGTCTATGGAAGATTTGTGATTATGTTGTCTCTACACATTAAAAGTCCAGTCCACATGCAAAGGTCAGGAAGGCTGGAGCAAGAGAGTCACAGACTGATTCCCCTCTATCCCTTTATGATTACTATTTATTCTTGTAGCACCTTGGAGCTCACCAGTCATGGACCAAAGATCCTGTTGTGCTAGGCACTAAATACCTCTGAAAAT
This sequence comes from Trachemys scripta elegans, assembly GCF_013100865.1. NCBI lineage: Eukaryota > Metazoa > Chordata > Testudines > Emydidae > Trachemys > Trachemys scripta. Next base: position 37,443,948 of record NC_048311.1, read on the forward strand.
CTGGCCTTACATCCCTCCCTGCTTACCTAGAGGAGGAATTATACAAACCAAACCAAACACAACACTGGAAACCACACCCAGAAATCCTCCTCCGACATTCCACCCAGAGATCCGTCACAGGCCAACTTTCCCAATGCACGCCTCCTGCACAGGGATTCACGCTACTTTGCTTGTGCATTGGAAATGGCAGGTGTCCGGCCTCCTGTGGTCTGAACCAGAGGAGGGAGCTCCTGAGCCTGAGATCAACAACTGGGACTTTCTGATTTTCCCTTGAACATGCCTGGCAAGAGCTGGAAGCTTTGGTTCCCTGGAATGCTGGACAATCCCAGTGAATATGTGCTTGGATCCAGTCCTGGGCTCACCGCGCTCACACGGTGGTTCCCATCGAGGAGGCTGCCCAGGAGTACAGCGTAGGGAATAGTTATCGCCGTGGCTGGGACCGGGGCTTGGTCCTACACTGCAGAGTTAGATCGATGTAAGGCAGATTACATCAAACTAATTGTGTCAGTGTAACACTACAGCCTTGCTCCCACTGATGTAAGTGTCCTACTACATGGATATAACTATTCCACCTCCATGAGAGGCGCAGGGCTTGTGTGGGTGTAGTTAGGGCGATGCAGTGTGTGTGTAGACACTGTCTCACTTACATCAGCTGTTGGCTGTCATTCTTGGCAGTTTCATGGCTCCGCTAACTAAAAAGCCAGGCTGTTCCGGGGGCAGGTAGGGGGCTCCAGCTAGGGCCCAGCTGCCTTGAGGCTCCCCTGTCCTAGCCTGGCTGTACCCTCCGTGCCTGGAGCTTGGATGCCACATGGTCCACCCCGCTCCCAGCCTAGCTGCTGCCCAGGCTTCCTGCTCTGAGATGGGCTGAGCCTGCCCTGCTCCATGCTGCCAGCCGGACTGCTGCCTGGAGGATCCCGGCTCCCTGTGGGGAGCCCTGGTGAGGTCACTAGCTCAGCGCTGAGAAGAAAGCAGCAATGTAAAAGTCTGAACCAGTGAGCAGGAAGGGGGCTCCTCGTAAGTGCTGCTCTGTTGTGATGCACCATAAAAAGTCATAAAGACACTTGGTGGAGGTTCCCTGGCAGACTGCCTGCTGCTTCATTCACAGAGAGGTCTGCCAGCCAGGGGTTGCAGGAACTGATGGGGGAGCCCATTCATAGTTAGAAATTTAAAAATGAACATTCCTGCAATCTCTTCATGGCACTTCATGCTGTCAATTGTGAGTGACAACACATTTTTATGTCTTGTCAGTTAGTAAAAACCATGTTGTGTATTAACCAATTTGCCAACATATTTCCCCATATAATAACACAATAAGATTGGATAAGAAACCACAGTAATTACACATAAGTCAGTGAGAAATGGGGAAAGAAACACAGATATTTCTGAAGGAAATTTCAGGGGGAAATTATCTATTTTTAGATTAACATTTCCCTGTATTAAAAACTAGGAAGAACACATAGCTTCAGCAGCCCATGCCAGCTAGACACCAGCAGACTGGATAAAACCCACAAATGAATCCATCAAAAGATCATTTTAGGATATTTATTTTCAAATAATCAAGGTAAGTTTAGGGCACTCTGCCATGAACGTCATATTGTGAATAAATCTTCAAAACTGAATTATTACATTGAAAGTGTTCATAACACATCAGGTTTAAAACAAAAAGTAGTCCCAGCAATGCCATGTGATGTGCCTCCCCTCAGACTCTGCTCAGCTAGATCTTCAAGACATTAGGTTCAATCACTAATTTCAAGGAATTAGACCAATCGGTCACTATTGTTACAGAGCATTCCAGAAGGTGGTGGACAGAACCCAGAGGAACTGTGATGAATTTCCTGGAGCAATTATTTTCTTTGTACTCTAAAGCTCAAATGACAACAAAAATATCATCCTTTCGACTGATTTATGGTTGAGAAGAAAGGTTTCCCAAGAAAGCTTCACCAAATTTCATGTTATGTGTCATTAAGTGCCAGCGTCTTTAATACAATTAAGTTAATTTGTGATGATTCAGTAAAGGAATACTGAACAACGGGGAGAGGGGTAGCTCAGTGGTTTGAGCATTGGCCTGCTAAACCCAAGGTTGTGAGTTCAATCCTTGAGGGGGCCACTTAGGGATCTGGGGCAAAATCAGTGCTTGGTTCTGCTAGTGAAGGCAGAGGACTGGACTTGATGACCTTTCAAGGTCCCTTCCAGTTCTAGGAGATGGGATATCTCCATTAATTTAAAGAAACCTCTCTCTATTTCTTTATCAAACTGCATTTGTTGTGTCCTTATAACCAAGAGCAGAAAGAGCCCGGCAGTACATTGAAATCAGCAGTGGACACTGACTGTACATTGCCTGCAAATAATATTTTTAAAGAAAAATAAACCAAAAAGATGGAGATTGTAGAAGAGATTTCTGTGTATAGGAAGATAGCATTTGAGGTTGGAGACCGTGTTTTGTTAATTGATGTGAGAAAAAGAAAGGAAGGGTCATATCTTGATTACCAATTATATGTAACTAGAAAGTTAAACATCACATGAATTAATGCTGACAGAAGTTCAAAGAATATTATATAATCTTGCGTGAGTTCACTTAAATATATTGCTTAATTAATTCTATCATTTTTTCACCTATTAATTGTCAAAGGTGTAGTGCAGGAAGTGAGCGTATGTGCCCTGCCTGCCAGAGAGAACCAGTCAAGATGATAAAGACAGGGGGAGAGAGAGAGAGCAGCTGCACATGTGTGTAGTTGTGATGTTTATGAGACATGTACATTGTAACTGAACAACCCAGTCTGACAATTAAATAGTTTATTTTGTTAAGATAAATATTTTGGATTTCTTGAAATTCCACAATTGAAATACAAATGACGTTATTTAGAGAACTAAAACTTCAATATAGATTTGAGAGAAGAATCAAAAAATAAATGTAAATAATTCCATTTCTAAAATTATGTTTAGATGCTTGTTTGTGAAATACCGTTGAAATGTAAATTAAAATATTCTTGTATTTACACCTTGTTACAATAATATTTTCTAAATTAGAATAATCTTTTTTCTTTCATATTTTACATTGAGATTTCACAGGGGTAGAAAATTCTGACAGGGGTAAATGACCCCATCCACCACTACCTGCTACCCCTGGGGCAGGGGACGGGGAAGGTGAGGGCTGGAGGTTGCCAGGTGTCCGGTTTTCAACTGGAACCTCCAGCTGAAAAGGGAAACTGGCAGCATCCGGTCAGCACAAAAAGTCCAATTGCCGGCACTAACTGACCCCCACCACTGGGGGCAGGAAGAGCAGCAGGGCTGGGAGGGGACAGTCTGTGCCGCGGGGTCACTGTCAGGGACAGAGATTCCCTCCGGCCTCAGCTGGGACCGGGCAGATTATCAGGGGAGCCGCGTTTGTACTTCCATCACTGTGACCAGGACAGAAATAAGGGTGGAGTGTCCCGGAGAAGGTGTCAGTGAAAGTGAAGAGATGGGACCTGTCAGTCACATTGTAAAATGAGACCTCGCCCGCCTCATAATCCAGGAAAATTCCCATCCGGCTGGGCCTGACGAGCATGGGGAGGGGGGTCCTGAGGGAGGTGAGGGCCTTGTATTCCCCATCCCTCAGCCACACGACCCAGTATCCATTCACAGGTGTCCATGTAAGCTTCCCTTTCCTGCTCACAGATTCCCTAAAAACCCCCAGAGTCCATCTAGTCTTGTCTCCCACCTCCACCTCCCAGTAACGCCTCCCACCCGTGAACCCCTCAGCACCCAGGACACAGGGACAAGTATCAAATCTCTCAGGGTTGTCGGGCAGATCCTGGCGTGTGTTTCTATCTGTTACACTTTTCCGATCCTCAGACAGGATGAGCCAGGTATTTGCCGTGTCTGGATCCAGAGTCACGTCCACTGGGGAGAGAGTCACAGAGTCAGGGCCGGGGGCAGAGGCAGGGGCAGGGGCTGGTCACTGGGATCAAAGGGAAATTAACCTGCATCCCCGTTAATTGCTGGGGGGGGAGGGGTTGTTGCCTGAGGGGAGTCAGGACCCCTCTGCCTGTGAGACCTTGAGGTGAAGGACAGGAAGGTGTGGGGGGGAGGTGTCGGTGCGGGAGGGGGAGGGGAGGGCAGTAGAGTGACTGGGAGGGGCCAGGCTGATACTGGGAGAGGAAAGGGGAGGAACAGAGATGAGTGAGAGGAGGGGCAGGCACAAGAGCAATCGGGGGCAAGGGAAGAAGCCTGCATCAGGAGTGGGAGGGGGAGGGAAGGGCCGGTTCCAGGGGGTGAAGGGAGGGGTAGGCATCAAGAAGAAGGGGACAGACCCCAGGGGGCACAGGGAAGCAAAGGAAGGGGCGGGTAGCAGGGGGCAAAGGGGTGTGAGGGAATGGGGGGGCTCCAAGGGGCAGGGGAAATGAGGAGAGGGGTGGACTCCAGAGGGGCAGATCAGAGTCGAGGGGAGGGACAGGTGCCAGTGGTGGGGGGATGAGGAGTGGGGCAGGCACCCGGAGCATGGGCGGGGGGAGAGGGAATGGGCAGGCGCCAAGGGGACAGAGTGAGGCAGGAACCTGGAGGAGAGGAGATGGCTAGGGCAGGGGGGTCACTGGAGGACAGAGCAGGGAGAGGGGAGGGGCTGGTGCCAGGGGACAAAGTGGGGTGAGGGGAGGAATGGAAGAGGAGGGGCAGGCCCCAGGGGTAGAGGGGGGTGAGGGGAGGGGTTGGTGCCTAAGGGGAGAGAGGGGAGGGGTGGGCATCAGGGGACCAAAGGGGGGCAGGAAAAGGGGTAGGCACTAGGGCACAGAGGGGGGCAGAATGAAGGGGGTTGCACCAGTGGACACAAGGGGTGAACGGAGGGGCAGGCACCAGGGAGGCAGAGGGGTGAAAAAGGAGGGGTTGGCACATGGGTGCTAGAGGGGGGTGAGGGAACGGGCATGAGGTGGGCAAAGGAGGGGATGGGGGAAGGCGCAGGTGACCAGGGGACAAAGACAGTGAGGGGTGGGGCAGGCACCAGAGGGGAATGGGGGGAGTGAGGGGAGGGGTGGGCACCAAGAGGGAGATGGTGGGAAGGGGCAAACCCCAGGAGGGTTGGGGAGGGGGCTGAGCAGAGGGGCAGATGCAAGGAGGGCAGGGGGCAGAGTGGGGGGTGAGGGAGCAGGTGAGCACAAAGGGGACAGAGAGAGAAGTGTGGAAAAGGGCAGGCCCTAGAAGGACAATGGGGTGTGAAGGGAGGTGTGGGCACTGTGTGTGTGGGGGGGGGGGCGAGGGAACATGAGGGGAGGAGCAGGACCCAGAGGGTAGAAGGAGTGAGGGAAGGGGCAGGCACCAGAGCGCAGAGGGTGAGGGAAGGAGCTTGTGCCAGGGGGCAAGGGGAGGGGGTCTGTGTGGGAGAAGGAAGGCTCCCATTGGTGGGCAGCAGTACATGGAGACCCTCTGGCTGCTCCACCTAGGAGCCGCTGCCAGAGGGGTGTGCCGGCTGCTTTTGGGAGCCACCTGAGGTAAGTGCCGACCCCCTAACCCCCTGCCCTAGCCTAGAGTTCGCCCTCCACACCCCTCCGAGAGCATACACCCAGCAACCACACTCCCACCCATAGCCCACACCCTCTCTTGCAGCCAAACTTCCTCCCAAAGCCTGACCCCACACTCCTCCCACTCCCAATCTCCCTCTCAGAGCCTGCACCCCATACCAACCTCCTGCCCCGGCCTAGTGAAACTGAGTGAGGGTGGGGGAGAGTGAGCGGCAGAGGGAGGGCGGATGGGGTGAGCGGGGGCAGGGCCTTAGAGAAGGGATGGGACAGGGGCATGGCCTCAGGGAAGGGGCAGGGTTTGAGTGATTAAACAGTTGGCAACCCTACCAGGTGGGCATGTGGAAGCCCTGGCCGTGCCACAAGAGCGCGGCCAGCAGCGCAACCAACAGCTCGCTGGGCACCAGCCAGCGCAGGTGCAGCACGGCCCTAATGCCAGGCGGACAGCATCCACGTGGGTGCAGTTTGTGCGTGCAGGGGGCCCATTGACTTTTCTGCCCCGGGGCCCAGAACTGCTGTCGGGATGCCTGCAGGCGGTAGCAGGGGGTGAAGTGGGGGGTGGGCTCCAGGGTGCAGAGGGTGTTTGGGGAGAGGGGGAGGTGCCAGGAGGGCAGGGGGACGAAGGGAGGGGGAGTTCTAGAGGAGGAGAGGTGGGTGGAGGGCAGGGGCACGTGCCAGGGAGACAAAGTGGGGGAACGGGGCAGGGGCCAAGGGGAGCAGAAAGGGGTTGAAAGGAAGGGTAGGGCGAGGTGGAGGGGGGAGGATAGAGGCAGGGGCCAGGTGAGCACAGGGGTGAGGGAAGGGTAAGGGAGGGGCATGTGCCATGGGTGCAGAGGGGTGAAGGGGGGCAGGCCCCAGGGAATCTCTGTTGGTCTGGGGCCGTGTGGTTGGTTTGTTACTAAGAGCAGGTTGGTGCCGTCCCCACACACAGGACAAACACACAATAATCAGATAATCAAATCTCTCAGGATTGTCAGGCAGATCCTGACATGTGTCTCTGCATCTCACATGTTTCTGATCCTCAGACAGGATCCTGCTTCCTCCATCTGGGAGAAGCTGCACCAGGGGCCAGTCCCAGTTCACACCTGTGCAGCACGTCTGCACTAGGGGTTTGCACGGGGGCACCGACATGGCTGAGACACTCCTGTACCAGGAGCTGTAACCCCTCCCCTCACTGGGGTTATGGATCAGTAATTACAGGGTCACTGGAGCAGGGGAGTTGGACTCTGAGCTCCCAGATGGGGGCTCGACCCACTGGGCTGCAGTCATTCTCACTCCCATGCTCTGGCCCAGTGCCCATGGCAGTGTTTAGACACAGGGGGATGATTTCAGCAGGAGAGATTGAGGGAGCCCCACATCAGACACCAGGAGCCCAGCGGTTCCAGCCCTCACCTGGGGGGGGGGAGGACACCCAAATTCCAATTCTTTCCCCACATCACCTGGGGGGATTGAACCTGGGGCTCCCAGCTGAGGGCCCAGCCACTGGGCTAAAGGCTAGAAGGGAAGTGGTGGCACCTTTTTCTGTTCATTAAAACTATTCAGCAAACTCGACATAGATTGGCAAATAGCTTCAGTGTAACCGAAATATAATTTTTCTGCAAACAAACTATTTGTACCCAAATTTCACCCAGCTCCACTGCAAACCTGTCTGAGCAACTAAGGAGCCCAAATCCCAGTGACTCGCAGTGAGTGACTGTCAACACCCCCAGAAATGCACAGTTATGGGCAGGCCAGACACAGGACATCAGCTATGAAACACTCCGGAGCTGCTATTTAATTTGCCCTGGATAGAAAAAATCCCCCTGGACTCCTAATCTCAACCCCAAAATCAGGCTGAAAATGGAGACTCGGCTCCAGCCTGAACTCTCTGCCCAGAGTGATTGTCCCATGGACTCTGCCAGCAGCACAGACCCTCTGTAGATGTGCCTGGGCTTCTCCCAGAGCAGATAATGATCACAGAGACCATCTCAGAGCCCCAGGGGCTCAGGTGTCTCCATCTAATGACTGCGCCAGCCAGCTCCCTCGCTCTCATTAACCAGCCCTGGGTCAGACACGCTGGCAACTTTCACACCCAGACTCTGGAGACACTTTGGGTTCATCTGCACAGCCCATGGCAGCGAGTCTGAGAACTGGGTGGACAGATTCAGGCTTGTGGGGCTCCCTCTTTGGCCCTAAAAATAGCCACGTAGACGTTCAGGCTCAGACTGGAGCTCATGCTCTGAAGCCCAGAGTGGAGCCGGGTCTGCCCCTCGCAGCACAAGCCGGGACATTGTCTGTGTTCACGTCCCCTTCACCCCATTTCTGGGACAGGGAACAGCAGCCCCAGGGCCTCTCCCTTCACCCCAGAGGGCCGGGGAGCGAGAGCCCTCAGCCTCCTGGGCAGTGGGGCCTCCCAGCACAGGTTCCCGGATCAGAGTGAAAGTGTCTCCACCCAGAGAGTTCTGCGCACCCAGCAAATACACAGATGTGCATAGGCGCTGAATCTGTGGGTGCTCCAGGGTGCTCCAGCCTTGGGAGGAAGGGGCGGCACAGGTGGGCAGGGCCACGGTTCAGGGACCAGTGGCCCCTCTACTTTTAGAGAGCTTGCATCAGTCCTGGGGAGAGCTGGAGCACCCATGGAAAAAAAATGGTGGGTGCTGGGCATGCACCAGGAACCCCACCAATCAGCTCCTCCCCCTCGCCCCAGCACCTCCCCTGCCAGTGGTCCCGATGATCAGCGGCCTGCAGGAGGCACTGGGGTGAGGGGGAGGAGCGGTGTGCTTGGGGGAGGGGGCGGAACAGGGAGGGAAGAGGTGGGATGGGGGTGGAGTGGGACGGAAAGAGGAAGGATGGGGGTGGGGCATTGGAGGAGGTGTGTAGTGGGGGTGGGGCCTGGGGCAGTGTGGGTGTTGACCATCCCCCTGGTACATTAGAAGTTGGCACCTCTGGGCTCTGGGATCAGGATCTGGAATGGTACTCTCCCCAGGAGTGATGCAAGCTCTCTAAAAGTAGAGGGGCCACTGGTCCCTGAACCGTGGCCCTGCCCACCTGTGCAGCCCCTTCCTCCCAAGGCCCCACTCCTACTCCACCCTTTGCCCCAAGCTCCTGTCCCCACACCACCCCTTCTCCCTGCACCGCCTCTTCCCCCCAAGACCCTGTCCCTCCAGTCGCTTCTCTGTAACCCTAACCCTTATGGCCAGTAAAAAGTGGGAGGCCAAACACTCCCACTTTTAAAAGTGATGGGGCCATAGCTCCCTGCAACCCGCTCTTCTGGTGCCCCTAACTCACCCCCCCCCAATCCTGGGGAGGAGAGGGGGCTTGGGGCAGTGTCAGTGAGCTCAGTGCGGGGGGTACAAGTGGGGTTTTACACCCCTCCTGCTGGAGCTCTGTGTATTGAGGGTGCGAGGACATCACAGCGGCCGTGTGAGCCCCGCACTGTCCTGCCAACATGGCTCAGCCCTGACACCTGCTGGAGTCTCTCCCTGGGGAGGAATCGTCCCTGGGGCCTGTTCAGGCCTTGGCCTCCCTGCGGAGGTGGCCGGTGAGGCTGCCATTAATGTGAGCTATGATGGGAGCTCCTGTCTGCTGGGAACCGGACTCTGAGCTTTTGCTGAGATCGGTGACTGGGGAGTGAAAGGCCCCAGCTGCCTTCACTGCCTCTCTGAGCCAGCTGGTTTCCCTCCCCACCGCAGTGCACTACCAGCGATGCTCACACTCGGTGACATCCCCAGTGCCCCCAGCGGGCAGGGCAAGGGCCTGTCCAAGCAGCAATGGGCGCAATCTACAGCAAGGGAGACTGAGGCTGGAAATGAGGAAACACTTTGTAACTCTCAGGGCAGTGACGCTCTGGACCTGGTTCCAGGGGAGGTTGTGGGATCCCCCTCACTGGAGGTTTGTAAGAACAGGACAATCCCTGTCAGGGATGGTCTAGGCCCTGACCCAACATGGGGGCTGGACTAGGTGACCTCTCAAGGTCCCGTCCAGCCCTGCATTGCCATGAGTCTAGGTGACAGCTGTTCTGGGCTGGGCCCAGGGCACTGGGGGCTCTAAGCGTGGTGTGTGGCACGTTGGGGAGTTAACACTCTTAGTGACCATGGTAGCTCAGCGTCCCTGCCAGGGGCCTGGGCTGGCATGTGTCTGGCTGCCTGTACCCGGCTCAGCTGGGTTTTACTGTGCTGTGTGGACAGGACTAGGGTTGGCACCTGTCCAGGTTTTCCCAGGATTGTCCCTTTGTTCAGGTCGCTGTCCTGGGAAATCTGTGAGTCTGTCCAAGACGTTACAAGGCCCGGTGTGTCAGTGGCTGTAGCAGAGGGACTGCGGGGTGGCGGTACCTGCACAGAGGGAGCTCTGGGTCCAGAGAGTCTGGGAGCCGCAGGCATGGGGCAGCGAGTGAGATGGGGAGCTCGGGGCCAGTATGGCCCATTTACACCACACAGCTATCGGCTGTGGGGGTCACTGCCGGGGGGCAGAGGGGAGGGTGGAGTAGATCTGTCACCATGTTCTGCTTGGTGAGGTTTGTGCCTGGCACAGCCCCAGGAACAAGAGCCCATGGAAGCTGATGCCCTCTCCCAGGGGTGGGATAGGGACACAGTACCCAGGGATGGGATGAGGAGACAATGCCCAGGGTGAGGGGACAGGTGGCGTATGTGGAACAGGCAGATGTCCTGGGCTTTTTGCACCTCAGAGGTGGTGACCCTAACAGGACCCCCAGCGGTGTTTGTGTAACTGCCCTGGGTGTCTGCCCACCCCAGCTGTATGCGGTAGGATACCCCAGAGTGCATGGACATCATGGCCAGTGGTGCTGCAATGTGTGTGCATAGCCCCTGGGCTCTCTGATCCCTGCTGGAGAGCTGCCCAGACTCTCCCAGCATGCACCAGTGTGCACACACAGTCAGGCAGCAGGCTGGGTACAAACACACACACACACAGTTCAGCCACCGCTGTGAGGCAGAAAATCTGCCATGTGGGCAGGGCACAGTTTGTTGTTGAAACTGGTTCAGGGGAGTGTCACAAGCTGGATATAAAAACCTGTCTGCCCTTGCAGTGGGGTCAGGGCCTCCCTCCCCCCAAATCCAGGGGGACACTGAACAGCTCCTGTCTGGGCCTGTTGTGCTAGAAGAAAATTGTGGCTAAAGCTTGGTCTGAGCATGGTGATGCTGCTGGGAAGAGAGAGCTGAGCAGTTCAGGGCAAATGATGCACAGCTAAGAATGTCCATCCTGCAGAGCCAAGGTACGGCCCTGCAAAGGTGACACCAGGGGGCAGTATTCCCTCACCAATCAGCCCTTTCCCAAAGGGGGCAGGTCCCTGCTCTGCAATAAACCTGGGATGTTGCCTGCCCCTTTCCATCCACCCCAGTGATATTGCTGTTTCCAGCCTATTGAATGTCATAGGAAAATGCTTTATGCCGGGAAAGGAGCAGAGAGCTCCCAGGGGGAGGTGGGTCTCACCATGGATAAAACATCAGTGGTATGTACAGTACCTGCATAGATCTGGGCGCTTCTCCACCCTGCAACCAACACAGACAGAGGGGTGAGAACGCCCCTGAACACCGACACGCTGAGCAGGAGACAATGTCACACAGGGTGATACTGGGGGGAATAGAACTTACTGAGCTCAGCCTGGAGTTTGTCTAAAAATAAAACAAAGAGAAATGAGTCAATATCACATAAAGTGACCAGATGTCCTGATTTTATAGGGACAGTCCCGCTATTCGGGGCTTTGTCTTATATAGGCGCCTATTACCCCCCATCCCCTGTCCTGATTTTTCACACTTGCTGTCTGGTCACCCTAATATCACATTATCTTGCAGAAGAGAAGAGAGTCAAAAAGACTTTAAAGCAGGGAAGTTACAATCTTTAGACTCAGCCCAGAGGCTACGTCAGCAACCAGAGCCTGGCACCTCCTGAGCAGCAAAGGAATTAGCGAGGGGAGGAATATTGTAACCCCACCTGGCCAGGTGCAGGAGGTGGTAGAGTGAAACAGGGATCCCTCAGCAAGTGGAAAATATTAACCCTGTGAAGCCCGCAGAAAGGAGCATAAAGTACATCAGGTGAAGTGCATGATGGGAATTAGGAGGCTAAATGGAATTAGCAGTGAACAGCCAGAGATATAAAACATATACCAGGGAATTATTTCAGTCCATCAGAATCAGGAAGCCTGTGAGAGAATCGATGGATCCCCTGGATCCGCAGGGGACAAATGGAGCAATTGAGGAGGGTAAGGACAATGCTGAGAGATTGGCTTATTTCTTTGCATCATTTTTCACCACAGAGAATGTTGGGGAGAGACCTGCCTGGAGCTGCTCTGTTCATGAACTGAATATCAGGGATTGAGATGTGAAGACGAGATATTGGAACAACTGATAAGTTAAAGAGCCAGCAGCCACCAAGAGCAGTGTAGATCCCTGCCAGGTGCCAAACGCCCAAGAGTTCTGAAATGACGTCAGAGCGATATGGCTGAGCTGCTAACAATCATACGCATCTCTCATTAAAATCAGCTACACTTCCGGAGATTCAGAGGGTTGGGAATGTTGTACCCATCTTAAAAAAATTGGCCGGAGTAATTCTGAGAGTTACAGCCCAGTGAGGCTTACATCATTGCCTGGTAAACTGGCTGAAACAAGAACTAAACCAGAATTCTAAATCAGCTGTATGAGAATGATAGGAACAAACCCAACTAGCACAGCTGGAAAAGAAAACTGTGGGTATGTCTACACGTAAACCCCTACAGCAGTGCAGCTGCACCACTGCTGCTGGGGGACTTCAGCATCAACACTCCCTACGCTGAGGGGAGGGATTCTCCCATCGTCACAGGTAACCCACCTCCCCCAGAGTCAGTAGCTAGGCTTATTCTTTCGTCAACCTAGCACTGTCTATACCAGGGGTTAGCTTGGTGGATTCACACTCTATTCACACTCCTGAAAAATGTAGCTATACCAATATAAATTCCTAGAATAGACTAGGCTTGTGTCTCACTAATCTATGAAATGTCATTGAGTATGTCAGGACAGTATGGCACAAAGGAGAACCCACTGGCATAACTGATGTGGACTTTCAAAAAGTCTTTGAAAAAGTTCCTCGCAAAAGATTATTAAGGAAATTAAGGCTGTCTACACTACCACTTATGTCTGAAAAACTTATGTCACTTAGAGGTGTGAATATTCCACCCCCTGAGCAACGTACGTTACACTGACATAAGGGTACGTCTTCACTTACCGGAGGGTCTGGTGGCAGGCAATCAATGTTCTGGGATCGATTTATCGCATCTGGTTAAGACGCGATAAATCGATCCCGGATCGATCCTGGAAGTGCTCGCCGTCAACGCCGGTACTCCAGCTCCGCGAGAGGAGTACGCGGCATCGACGGGGGAGCCTCCCTGCCGCGTCTGGACCCGCGGTAAGTTCGGACTAAGGTACTTCGAATTCAGCTACATTATTAATGTAGCTGAATTTGCGTACCTTAGTTCGAAGTGGGGGGTTAGTGGGGACCAGGCCTAAGTGTTAGTGTGCACAGCGCTATGTCGGTGAGAGAAACTCTCCTTCCCACATAGATACCTCTGCCCGCTGGAGGTGAATCATTATGCTGATGGGAGAACTCTCTCCCGTCGGCAAAGAGTGGCTACACTAGAGATCTTACAGTGGCACGGCTCCATCAGTTTAGCTGTGGCGTTATAAGCTCTGTAGTGCAGACATAGCCTAAGTCATCATGGGGTGAGGGGTACAGTATTGTCCTAGATCAGAAACCTGCTAAACGACAGAAAACAAAGAGCAGGAATAAATGGTCTATTTTCATATGTAAAAAGGTTAGCAGTGGGGTGCCTCAAAGTTGGGTATTAGGACTGGTGTTTAGTCTATTTCAGCGGTTCTCAAACTGTGGGTCAAGACCCCAAAGTGGGTTGTGACCCTGTTTTAATGGGGTTGCCAGGGCTGGCTTAGACGTGCTGGGGCCTGGGGCCGAAGCTCGAGCCCCACCACCCAGAGCTGAAGCTGAAGCCTGAGGGCTTCAGCCCTGGGCACTGGGGCTCAGATTACAGGCCCCCCGTCTGGGACAGAAGCCCTTGGGCTTCAGTTTTGGCCTTGGCCCCCACACCCAGGGGGCGGGGCTCAGGCAGGCTCCAGGCTTTGGTTTCCCATCCTGGGGTCGTGTAGTAATTTTTGTTGTCAGAAGGGGGTCGCGGTACAATGAAGTTTGAGAACCCCGATCTATTTATCAGTGACTTGGAATAAAGGATAAGCCCTAAAGTGGCAAAATTTGCAGATGACACACAATTATTTAGGTTACCAAAGAAGTCTGAGTTATTTCAGAGAGACCAAGCTTGGATAACATGATGGCTGATGAAATTCAGTGTTGATCAAAGTGAGGTAACGCACGTTACAAGGATAAATAGACCTATACACGCAGGTTATTGGCTTTTAAATACTCAGGAAAAAGAACTGAGCATCACTGAGGACACCTCTGTGAAGAGCTCTGCTCAATGTGCAGCGGTATTTAAAGAATGAAGTGTCAGGATGCACAAAGAACAGGACAGAAAATCACACTTATATACATCCTCACCTGTACTGGTCGCCCTATCTCAGAAAGAATGTTACAGAGACGGGCAATAATAATGATTAGAGCCCTGAAGGCAAAGCCATATAAAAAGTGATTGAAAGAGATGGGACATTTTAGTTTCGATAGGAGACTTGACAGAGAAATAGAAAACAGTGAGTGAGAGAGAGAGAGAAAAATTGGGTTCTCAGCCGTACCTTCCCTCCTACTACTAGAACAAGAGGATACTCAACTAAATTGAAAGGTAGCAAATTTCAAATTATAAGAGGAAATACTATTGTTTACATGATGAAAATTAGCCTGTTGACCTCCTTCCACAAGATAGCATTGAGGACAAGAGTTTAACAGAAATAAAACGAAAGGACATTTATATGGCTAAGGAGAACATGCAGTTTTACAGTGAGTGTGGTTAAAACAAAACGGACAAGCAAAGAAAAACCCCAAATGGACAAAGGATTCAGAAAGGCCCAGGCACTGATAGAGAAATGCAAATATCCAGAGTGGTGATAATTCTCAAAAACACAAGCATACTGGAAGGGAGAGAAACCCCCACCTGCTTCAGGGCACAAGCCAAACACTGATGGGGGTCAGGAGGGATTCGATGGAACTCTCCCTGGGGGCAAATTAGTCTATCATTGGGGTGACAGGACTGGGTGGGAGCAGGGCTGGCCCTAGGGCGATTCAGCCGATTCCCTGGAATCGGGCCCCATGCCCCTAGGAGGTCCCTGAGCTGCCCCGAAGGAGCTGCCGCCGAAGTCCCGCCGCTGTCTTCGGCGGGAGCTCAATTGCTGCCGCGGAGGAAGGTCCCTCTGCCGAAGTGCCAGTGAAGGCACCTGCAGCCGACTGAGCTTCCGCAGAAGTCCTGGCACTGGCGGCGGCAGCAGCTCAATCATTGCGGCTGTCTTTGGTGGCATTTTCCACGGGAGGGTCATTCCTCCTCAGCAGCGATTGAGCTGCCGCTGAAGACAGCGGCAGGACTTTGGCAGCAGCTCCTTCAAATAGGGCCCTGCGGTGCCTAAAGCCAGCCCTAGGTGGGAGGGGGATGAAGCCCGCAGCCAACAGCACAGGAGAGCAAATGGGCAGAGTGACACTGTAGCAAGCAGCACGATGACATCATCAGCCACCTTGTCCCTGGCCACCTTCTTCCTGCAGGTCACACCGGGGGTGTTAACAATGACAGCCAGCTCACAGACTGGGCACAGCGCTGGCTACACATAGAGTGAGCCAAACCCACTCCCGCCCCCGGCTGTGTGGGAGCAATAAACCCCTGTGAGTTCAGTGAGTGGGGTTTGGGTCTGTTCATTCTGTGTCCTGAGTGTGAGGGATGAGGGGCAGAGCTTGTCTGTGCACTGCACAAACCAGACTGACTTTTAGTTCATAGTGAAAGCTCTCAATACTTGCCCCAGGGGTCTATGAAACTTGTTGCAAAGTTTGAGATTCCCCCTCCCCTCCCATTGCAATGAAGAAAGGGAATTCACCTTTCTCTGCCCGATGCGCCGCTGGAAGTGAATAACAGGAGAGGTGGGTTACAAGGTAGAAGATTTATCTGTAAGTATTGCAAACTCATAGACGAAGTGGGTATTCACCCACGAAAGCTTATGCTCCAATACGTCTGTTAGTCTACAAGGCGCCACAGGACTCTTTGTCGCTTTTACAGATCCAGACTAACACAGCTACTCCTCTGATACTTGAAACTCATAGAAGTCATTTTTCTACTGGTAGAAAGTAGAACACACACAGGGGGGCTCTGCCTAGCTATTCCCACTGCCAACGTTATACTGGGGACACAAGGCCTAGTGCAGTTAATACGCTGAGTAAATGGCTGTCTCCTTTCCCTTCTGGCTGAGGCCCCACACTGAACTCGATAGTGTTTCTATCTGTCTGGAACGGGATCACTTTTGATAACCACATCCCATCCATTTCAGCATTTCAGGGGATTTTCTAACTATCAATGAGCAGAACCATCCTGATTTTGGTGAAAACTGGAGAACTGTAAAAGACGGATTTCCAATAAACTCACGCTTTGAGCCCTCAGGATACAGGGTGAGGCAATGACCTCATGGTTAGTGTTTAAAGTGAGGGTGAGGTTAGAGTTAGGGTTAGCAGGCCCCTCACCGCACTCCAGTCACCTCCTCCCCAGCTACGCTTCTTGCCTCCTCTTCTCCTCACCCCCATATTCCAGCCAGGCCCCTCGCCTCCCCACTCTGGTCAGAACTCTATTGATATGGGGGGAAATCAGAAAAGCCTGATTTTATTGGAAATCAGTTTTTTCCAGTTTTCTGCTTTTCACAATAATCAGTAGGGTTATGTCCAGAGTTGAGGGAGAATGGTGGTGCAGACCCCTTTGGAAATGTTAGACACAGTCTGCAGACCTGCCGGGGTCTGTGGTCCACAGGTTGAAAACCACTGCTCTAGGGAGAGAAAAGGGGGAGAGGTGAGATTCCCCTGTCATATGTCTAGGAATAACCCTGACATCATTTAATGTAACTAGCCCAGACACTGACCTTTCTCACTCTCCAGTTGAGATCTCAGTGTCTCTAGAGAGAGAAAAGGGCGAGAGGTGAGATTCCCAGTCACATTTATGGGAATAACCCTTACATTAGTTAATGTAACTAGCCCAGACACTGACCTTTCTCACTCTCCAGTCCAGATTGTAGTGTCTCTAGAGAGAGAAACGGGGGAGAGGTGAGATTCTCCTGTCATATTTATGGGAATAACCCTGACATCAGCCCAGACACTGACCTTTCTCGCTCACCAGTTCAGATCGCAGCATCTCTAGGGGGAGAAAAGGGGGAAAGGTGAGATATCATTCCATCGTGTTAATGGTGAAGTTCCTATTATTGTTTAATGCAGCTCTGCCCTAGTTATGAAATACAGAAACAAAGGGAGAGACACCAACAGGTCCATCTGTGGAGGTCCCTACACCATCCTAGGCCAGCCCCTGAGTTTGTGGGTGGTGCCTGTTCCCTGATCCTAGTGACACATGGGAACAGCTCCCTGTAAGACCAAGTTAGTTGGGAGGTGCCCTAGCTAAGAACAGGGTGGAGGTGTCTTTCTTTAGCTGGGTGCTCAGGTCAGCATGAGATAGGGAGGGAGGTGTGGATGGGCCCCTACAGGCATCACCTCTGAGATCAGCTCTTTCCCACTTGGAGCTCATCCATTTGGTGTCAGCCCTGGGTACCAACACTGCTGGAAATGGAGATCGCGTCATGTCTGCCAGTCACTGCTGAGCACAGCCTGAGCTAGAGCATCTTGTGCCCAGTGTGAGCAGCGTCTCAGACCAGCCGTGAAAATCCTGAGTGTGTTTGTGTTATTACAGCATCCCAGCCACAGCTCACCAGGGCAGCTGATGTGGAGAATTCTTTGAAAGGCCCAGGGAACAAGACAGTGACAGTTGATTGTTTCATGTTTGGAAATGAGCCCAACATAGCTCTCTCTGGGCACACAGACAAACTTTACATACAACTCAAAATGAGTGAATCCCTGTCACCTAAATGTGGACTCGACCCACATAATGTATCTGTTAAAGCCAGGAACTAAACCAGTTCCCACCTAGTGGTGACAGTACTAAAAGTACAATACCCAGTTCCAGGGCTTGCCTTACCATGAAGTGAACTGAGGCAGCCGCCTCAGGTGTCAGACTGTGTGTGTGTGGGGAGGGGGGTTGAAGGAGGGCGCCACTAGGACCCAGAGTGTAGAACATTGTGTCTGCTGCTGGTGCGTATGTATTCTCGCTGCTCTAGATGCACAGAGATGGTGGAGTGCTGTGCTGGAGGAAGGAGGGCACAAGAGACATAACAAGCAGGCAGGAGAAAAGGTGAGGGGGAATAACAGAAAGCAGCAGGAGCTGCAGGGAGAGAGAGGAGGAGGAACCGCCTCTTATGTACCTCTCTAGCACCCCCAGGAGCCTGGACTGATTAACACCAGCTTCTCCGGGAGCTTCCTGTTTCCTGCTGCTTCCCTGAACCCACTTGAGGAGAACAGGCAGTCAACTGAAGTAGTAGGAGCCGGTTAGGCCCTTAAGACGCTGATATCTTCCCTCACTCAGGCCCTGCTACCAGCCTGCTTATTTGTCCCCTTCAACTGAGTGTTGAGAGCCACTATAGCTGGCACAGAACAGCAGTCATGAGTGAAAGAAGAAAACGCCCCTCTGGGGCAGCATTCGGAAAAAGAAAGCAAGCAAAGGAAGCTTTTCTATCTAAGCAGGAAGGAGCTCTCCTGAGATACACAGACACAAATGTTCACAGTGTTGGTGTCACTAGGCATCACCCTAGGTAACTCGGGGGGGGGTTGGAAGACCCGAGAGTCGATGAAGCCCCCCTGCTCTAGGCCAAAGTGAATCAAAGCCCCTGCATGTTAAACTTTACTAACCTCACAGGCCAGCAGCTGGAAAGTGGTAGTGATAAGGGAAACCTACATGCTTCTAGCTGAAGGACAAGATTACTTGCAGAAAGAAACAGTGAGAACAAGCTGCACAGCCAAGGTCGTGTAATGTAGCCAGAGGGAGAAAGGGGAAGAGGTGGGAATGGAGGAGGGGGGTGAGAAAGGGTGGGGGAAGAAGGGAAAGGCTTGCTGCAAACTGTATAAAAGACAAAGGCTGCTTATGCTGGTGTGCTTGATTTGAGACATGCCAGTCTCCTTGCACCACTTTGAGATCTCAAATAAACTTTGATTGCTTCTCCACCCTGGTGTGTTCATTGGCGTGACGCACACCGGGCAATGGACCCCGCTGTTGCTGTCCTCGGGCACTCTGTGCCGGCAACAGTTTTGGCGCCCAACGTGGGGCTCGAGGCTGAAATTTAGCCTTGCCTGGATCCCTCCTGGCGGCCGACGGATTGCGGCGACGACCGACGCCCAGCGCACACTGGTGACTTCATCGGGGGCCTCGGCGGAGACGCGGTTTGGTTGACCCCGGAGGGCACAATGGTGCAACGCGCTCGAGTAGTGGAGAAGCAGCTGCGGGCAATGGTGAGGAACTGGTCCCTTGGATAGGGCGACAGTGAAGAACTGGTCCCTTGGATAAGGTAGGAACAGTCCAGTGGTGTGGACTTTTACCTGTTTTGACCTGGGGATGCCCAGTGTCTCCCTAGAGTATGGGGCAGGGACAGAGTACTGTAGGCAGGGCAAGGTGTACGCCCTTAGAATGCATTCTGGTGAACTGGGAAGTGTTTGAATCGGATCCATTGACTAAAAGTAGATTAAAAAGGTTCTGTACAGTAGACTGGCCTCAATATCAGCTAGAGGACCAGGAACGGTGGCCACCGGAGGGATCACTTAATTATAACACGATCCTTCAATTACTTCTGTTTTGTCAGCAAACGGGTAAATGGAATGAACATATGTATGTACAGTTGTTTATGTTGCTAAGAGATATGTCAGATATTTTGCAAAAGTGTAATTTGACTCTGACAGGTTTGGTAGTAGCTACTGTTAGTCCCCAGAACCCCCCCCCCCCCCGCCAGCTGTAATGGCAGGTCCGGTGTCCCCTTCGGCTATCACACCCCCACCATATAAAGACAAGGTGTCTCAGGTCCCAGAGATTGCCCCCTCGGTGGGATTTTATCCGTTGATCACCGAGACCATGGTGTCCAGACATGGCTCGGATAGGGATCAGGCCACTACTATGCAGGTCTATACGCATGTGCCTTTTAACCCAGTGGACCTAGCAGCCTTTAAGGCACAGGCAGGGGAATTTTCAACGAATCCAAGCAAGTTTATCTCGGTCTTTGAGGGGTGCCTGGCCAGCCACAAGCCTGACTGGGATGACTGTAATATCCTCATGAGGACCTGCTGTTGAGGAGGAGGAAAAAAAAAAAAGGCCAAAAACTAAAAAGGTTAAAAAAACTGGGATTGGGAACTTATGAACAATATCAAGCCAATTTGGCAGAGACCATCTAAGGAGTTCAAAGAAGATGAAATAACCCTCACCTTACCCCCCCGAGAATGTGTGGATAATGACCCTTGCAATTGAGCCCTCAGCCATGCAAGCCCCAGAGTGGAGCCAGTGGAAGGACAAAAGGAGGGTTAAAAAGCAGCTTTGCTGGACAGTGCTGGCCCAGGGATTTAAAAATTCCCCCACCCTTTTCGGCCAGGCCCTGGCCAGAGACTTGGAGGAGTGGGACAATGAAGACAAGGTCCTCCTCCTGCATTATGTAGATGACTTGTTAATTGCCGCTGTGGGTCTAACCCCTTGCCTTAAAGCCACTGTGAGCCTCCTGAACTTTGTTGGACTCCGAGGATATCTGGTAGCACAGAGTAAAGCTCAGATCGCCCTCCCAGAAGTACTGTACTTAGGGTTTCACAAAGGAAGGAAGCTGTCAAATTCCTATACCAAGCAATTGTAAACGGCTCAGGGCGTTTCTGGGCATGGCAGGCTTCTGTAGAATATGGATCCCAGAGTTTGGACTGTGGGCTAAACCCTTGTACAAATGCGTTAAGGGAGCGGATCACGACCCCTTTCACTGGTCCTCAGAAGCCGACAAGGCATTTAAGGTTTTAAAAAGAAAAGCTATTGGACACCAGAGGTTGTACCAAGTGGAATCCTCAAAAGTGGGTGTCCTCGTCCTGGTTTGTAGCTCCAAAGCTCTGTATATAAGTTATTTTACTGGAAGGGTGTATATGGCATACATTGAATAATAAGACTAATGTACTGTATAATGGCAATGTGTATGTGTTCATTGTTGGGAAAAGGTGTATGAGTGAAGAGTGGAAATTTCCTTTGTAGGTTGAAAGAAGCCAAGAAAGGGAGAAGGAAAAATAACAGAACGAGTTAACTGGAAAATATAGCTAGCAAGCTCAGTCCAAAGATAAGATGCTGGCCCCATGCAAGGACATTGTTCACAGCCAAGACTTGGCTGACAACCAAGAAAAGGGGAGGGGCTGAATGTGCCCAAGCAACTATGAGATCTGCAAAACACTGCCAGGCATTAATGAAATGTGTTAGGTTTCTTTTCTCACAGATAAAAGAAGTGCTACCCAAAGACCCTAGCAGCCCTGGGTCTGCCGGACCTCACTAAGCCGTTCCAACTGTATGTGCATGAAAGGAAAGGGGTGGCCCTGGGAGTGCTTACTCAGTTATTAGGCACCTGGAAACGTCCCATGGCATATTTCTCTAAACAACTGGATCAAGTTGCCAAGGGGTGGCCGGCATGTTTACGGGCGGTCGCAGCAACTGCCCTAGTGCTTGGTGAAGCCGAGAAACTGACACTGGGGGGAATTGTGCAAGTGTATACTCCCCACATGGTCCAAGCCCTGCTGGATACTAAGGGTGGTCTCTGGCTTACACAGGCTCAGGTAGCTCGGTATCAGGCTAAACTTTTAGAAAATCCTGAAGTTACCCTACAGACCTGTCCCTCCCTCAACCCAGCGACCCTGCTACCGGAGACAGAGGAGCAGGAACACGACTGTTTGGAGGTCATAGATGCCCAATACTCCAGCCGCCCAGACTTAAAAGATCAACCCCTCCCGAATGTTGATTATGAGTGGTATACTGACGGCAGTAGTACTGTTACAAACAGACAAAGGAGGGATGGCTCCACTCCATGGAAGGAAAAATCCTCCTACCAAAGAATCTAATAGGGCTAGTGCTACAGAAACTACATCAGACCACCCACGCTGGCAGAGAGGCTTCCCTACGGTGGCCTGATGCTTTGCCCCTTGTTTTGCTCCAAGTTCACGCTCTCCCTAAGGGCGGATTAGGGCTTAGTCCCTTCGAGATTATGTTTGGAAGGGCATGGCCTATGAATGCTAGCAGCGGCACAGGAGGCAGCAAACAGAGCGGCTAAAAGGGGAGTTTGAGTGGGAGTTTGCAGGGGGAGGTCAGGGGGGAGGGAGGAGGGCGCGGCGTGTTGTGAACTCTGTGTCCCCAGGTGCTGTGGGCAGAGACTGCAGCAGCCATGAGCCAAGCAGCAGCAGACAGAATGCAGATGGCCGCATGTGGAAGCTGTGGTATGTATATAGTCCTAGCAGGGGAGCTGGAACAGAGGTATGTTTGCATGAAGTGTCGCCTTATAGCGTTACTGGAGGAAAAGATTAAGGGGTTGGAGATGCAGGTAGATACTCTGGTGGAGTTTAGAAGGGGGTTTGAGCAGCTGATGGAAGACAGTCAAGGAGGGACTGAAAGGGAATGCTCAGGGGTGCAGGTGGAAGCAGAGGTAGAGGACAGTGAGAGGAGAATGTTAGGGGGAGAACAAGGGAAGTGGAAGCATGTGACCGTGAGAAGCAGGCCAAGGAAAAGGAGGGCTAGTGAGGGGGAAATAGAACTCAGGAATAGGTTTGGGTGTTTGGATAACGAGGTGGAGGGGCAGCAGGTGGTGACTGAAGGTGGGAGGGTGAGGAAGAAGAGAAGAGCGGCTAGTCCAATAGAGAGAGGGGAGGTGTTGATGGAGACAGCACAAAACCTGGGCCCCCGGAGGATAGAGGAAGGCACAAGGGGGAGTATAAGGGAAGATAGGAATAGACACAGGTCAGGACTAGAGGGATCAAAGACTAGATTACTAGATCGCACTGTTGCCAGGCGACGGCAGGTGTATGTAATTGGGGACTCTTTACTGAGGAGATTAGACAGGCCTGTGACCAGGGCGGACCCAGAGAACAGAAGGGTGTGCTGTCTACCGGGCGCAAAGATACGCGATGTGGACCTGCGGTTGAAAAGGATCCTAAAAGGAGCAGGTAAGAACCCCTTGATAATCCTTCATGTAGGAACGAATGACATGGCTAGAGAGAATCAAGGGAGATTATGCCAGGCTGGGGAAGACGCTCAAGGAGATAGAGGCTCAGATTATCTTTAGTGGGATTCTGCCTGTTCCTAGAGAAGGGCAGCAAAGGGCTGATAGGATTGTGAGAATAAATAGTTGGCTAAGGGAGTGGTGCTATAAGGAGGGCTTTGGGATGTATGGCCACTGGGAGGCTTTCGGGGACAGACAGCTGTTCTCACGGGATGGGCTTCACCTGAGTGGGGAAGGAAATAGACTTCTGGGAGGGAGGCTGGCTCATCTTATCAAAAGAGCTTTAAACTAGGACGTTTGGGGAGACGATTGGGAGATGTACAGTTAATCTCCACGCCATTCCAACATTGAAAAGGCAAGTGATAAGATAAGAGGAGATATAGCCAGGGAGATGAGATTGGACATAAGAAGGAGAGGGGGGACGAACACAAAGAGGCCTGTAACATATAGCGTTACTAATGGGAGACAGGCTAAACGACATACATTAGGGTGCTTATACACCAATGCGAGAAGCCTAGGTAACAAAATGGAGGAATTGGAGCTCTTGGTCTGAGAATTGAAACCAGATATCGTAGGAATAACTGAAACGTGGTGGAACGGCAGTCACAACTGGAATACAGGTATGGAAGGGTATGCGCTGTTTAGGAAAGACCGGAACAAAGGTAAAGGTGGGGGAGTGGCATTGTATGTCAATAATGAGATAAGCTGTAAAGAAATAATAGTTGATGGAATAGGGTAAAAGAACTACTAGAGGCTCTCCAGGGATAGTGCTTGGGGTGTGCTATAGACCACCGGGATCGACCCAGGATATGGATAAAGAACTATTTAATGTGTTTAGGGAAGTAAATACTAATAGGAACTGTGTAATTATGGGGGACTTTTACTTCCCAGATATAGATTGGGGAACAAATGCTAGTAACAATAATAGGGCTCAGATGTTCCTAGATGTGCTTGCTGATCAATTCCTTCATCAAGTGGTAGCTGAACCGACGAGGGGGGAGGCCATTTTGGATTTGGTTTTGGTGAGTAGTGAGGACCTCGTTGAGGAAGTGGTTGTAGGGGACAACTTGGGCTCCAGTGATCATGAGCTAATTCGGTTTAAACTAAATGGAAGGAGTAACAGAATTAAATCAAAGACTAGGGTTTATAATTTTAAAAAGGCTAATTTTAACAAATTAAGAGGATTGGTAAGGGAAGTGAATTGGGCTAACGTATTAATGGATCTAAAGGCAGATGATGCCTGGGATTACTTTAAGTTAAAGCTGCAGGAGCTGTCGGAGGCCTGTATCCCGAAAAAGGGAAAAAGATTAGTAAGCAAGAGATTTAGACCGAGCTGGATGAGCGACCGTCTCAAAGGGGCGATTAGGAAAAAACAGAAAGCGTACAAAGAGTGGAAAAGGGGAGGGATCAGTAAGGAAACTTACCTTAGTGAAGTCAGAGAATGTAGAGATAGAGTGAGAAAGGCCAAAAGCCGTGTAGAGTTGGACCTTGCGAGGGGAATTAAAAGCAATAGTAAGAGGTTTTACAGCCATATAAATAGGAAGAAAGCAAAGAAAGAAGAAGTGGGACCGTTGAAGACTATAGCCGGAGAGGAGATTAAGGATAATCTAGGCATGGCACAATATCTTAACGAATATTTTGCATCGGTGTTTAATGAGGCCAATGAAGGGATTAGGAATACTAGCAGCGTGACAGAGGGGGATACGGGAGGGGGGATTACCGTATCCGAGGTAGAAACGAAACTTGAACACCTTAATGGGGCTAAGTCGGGCGGACCAGGCGATCTTCATCCGAGAATATTGAAGGAATTGGCGCGGGAAATAGCAGGCCCATTAGCGATAATTTTTAATGAATCTGTAAACTCGGAGGTGGTTCCGTTAGACTGGAGAATAGCTAATGTGGTTCCTATTTTCAAGAAAGGGAAAAAAAGTGACCCGGGTAACTACAGGCCTGTTAGTTTAACATCTGTAGTGTGCAAGGTGCTGAAGAAAATTCTGAAAGAGAAAGTAGTTGAGGACCTTGAGGTTAATGGCAATTGCGACAAATTACAACATGGTTTTACGAAGGGCAGATTGTGCCAAACCAATCTGATCTCCTTCTTCGAGAAAGTAACGGACTTATTAGATAAGGGAAATGCGGTGGACCTAATATACCTTGATTTCAGTAAAGCGTTTGATACTGTACCCCATGAGGAATTATTGGTTAAACTGGAAAAGATGGGGATTGATATGAAAATCCAGAGGTGGATAAGGAATTGGTTAATGGGGAGAATGCAGCGGGTCGTATTGAAGGGTGAACTGTCAGGTTGGAGGGAGGTCACCAGTGGAGTTCCTCAAGGTTCGGTTTTGGGACCCATTTTGTTTAATCTATTTATTACTGACCTCGGAACCGATTGCAGGAGTGGGCTGATAAAGTTTGCGGATGACACGAAGCTGGGAGGCGTTGCCAATTCGGAGGAGGATAGGGATATTCTGCAGGGAGACTTGAATGACCTTGTGAATTGGAGTATCAGAAATAGGATGAAATTTAATAGTGAAAAGTGTAAGGTGATGCATTTAGGGATGACTAACAACAATTTTAGTTACAAGCTGGGGACGCATCAGTTAGAAGTAACGGAGGAGGAGAAAGACCTCGGGGTCCTTGTAGACCGCAGGATGACTATGAGTCGACAATGTGACGTGGCGGTGAAAAAAGCCAATGCGGTCTTGGGATGCATTAGGCGAGGTATATCTAGTAGGGATAAGGAGGTGCTGCTTCCGTTGTATAAGGCACTGGTGAGACCTCATTTGGAGTACTGTGTGCAGTTCTGGTCTCCCATGTTTAAAAAAGATGAACTCAAACTGGAACGGGTACAGAGAAGGGCCACTAGGATGATCAGAGGAATGGAAAACCTGTCGTATGAAAGGAGACTAGAGGAGCTCGGGTTGTTTAGTCTGACAGAACGAAGGCTGAGGGGGGATATGATTGCTCTCTTTAAATATATCAGAGGGATAAATACAAGGGAGGGAGAGGAATTATTCCAGCTTAGTACTAATGTGGACACGAGAACGAATGGATATAAACTGGCCATGGGGGAGTTTAGGCTTGAAATTAGACGAAGGTTTCTGACCGTCAGAGGGGTGAAATATTGGAACAGCCTTCCGAGGGAAACGGTGGGGGCGACGGACCTGTCTGGTTTTAAGATTAAGTTAGATAAGTTTATGGAGGGAATGGTTTAATGGAAAAACATGATTTTAGCCAAGGAATACCGAGCCATGGCAGGTAAATAGTATAATGGCTAACAAGGGTCAGACTGGAGACTTTTGCCTACATGCTCGGGGTCTTACTGATCGCCATATTTGGGGTCGGGAAGGAATTTTCCTCCAGGGTAGATTGGCAGAGGCCCTGGAGGTTTTTCGCCTTCCTCCGCAGCATGGGGCAGGGATCACTAGCAGGAGGGTCTCTGCCGATTGAAGTCACTAAGCCACAGGATCTGGGGACTCCAACAGCAGAATCAAGGGAAGGGGTAGGGACGGCTTTGTGGCCTGCAGCATGCAGGGGGTCAGACCAGATGATCATAATGGTCCCTTCTGACCTTAAAGTCTATGAGTCTATTAATGGTACACCGGTTCTGGCAGGGGAGTGGGAGGTAGGCTGTGGCTTTTTATCTCAGTATATGTGCTCTCTGTCTGCTGTTCTCTGTTCTCTCCACAGGTATACCAGAGATTTGCAGCCCCTCCCGCTGGACGCCCCTGTCCACTCCCTGCAACCTGGTGACTCCGTTCTCGTTCGGACCTGGAAGGACGAGCCTCTCCAAGAGAAGTGGAAGGGACCCCACACCGTCCTGCTGGTCTCCCACACAGCAGCAAAGGTCGAGGGACACAAGAACTGGATTCATCACTCCCGTCTGAAGACAGTGCCCGTTCCTGAACGGTGGACCGTCCAGCCTACAGAAAAGACTACCAGCGAAGACCTGGGACTTAAACTGTTATTCAAAAGACAATAAGGTCTGCTGGGAATGCCCTGTGATCTCTTTGGACAGTCGCAGCACACTCCCCGCGAAAACTCTGAGCATTAGTTGTGTTTGTTTTCACAGGGCCGGCCTAACCTGGTGGCCTGGTCCCTTTTGTTTTTAGTCTGCCTGCTATTGGTAATTATTATTTTGTGGGTATTTGGGGAATTGTAATTGTTAGACCCCAGGGTCACCTGCCCAAAATGGAATCAGGTCCAGGGTCTGCCACTGTGTTACTCTTTGCCATAGGGGCATTCCTCTCATTGACTCCCATTTCCCCCCAGGAACATGCGGGATGGGGAGGAATCCCTAAAATCTTAGAAACCAATACATATGAGGCCCTGAAGGTTTGCTTTGCCCAAGAGTTTAACCTCTCAAACTGCTGGGTATGCTCTCAAATCCCTCACCACGCGGCAGGGTTACCCTGGAGGGTGGTCCCCCCAAATTGGTCAAATATCTGTTGGGGATGGTTCAGTAGGGGAAGAAATACCTCGGGTACCCCCTTGTCGCAAAACTGCACCATAGAAGCCCCCTTTAGCCTGCTAGGAAATGACACCTGGAGGCCATTTAGTAATGCTACAACCATTCCACAAGCACATCCTGTCCTCTGAACAGGCCTTCAATCAGTGGAAGGCCCAGGAACAGGAACCCACTCTATTTGATACCCTCTGGAGCTGGCTCCCTAGCCTAGGGGGCTTGGGAGGTGGTATTGTCCGCCTCCTACTTACTGGTCTCGTACTTTGTTTCCTCATCCTAGCTCTCTTCTCATGCCTGAAATGTTTAATGGTTAAAGTATGTACCACCTCTAGAAGTCAAGACATCTCCTTTTCCCTTTTATCAATGATCCTAAGACCATGGCCTTAAATCACATTTTGTCCACAGAATATGAGAAAACTCAGCCAAAGCTTGTTGAGTATTCTCAAAGGAGGGAGTTGTTGGTGTCACTAGGCATCACCCTAGGTAACTTGGGGGGGTTGGAAGACCCGAGAGTCGATGAAGCCCCCCCGCTCTAGGCCAAAGTGAATCAAAGCCCCTGCATGTTAAACTTTACTAACCTCACAGGCCAGCAGCTGGGAAGCAGTAGTGATAAGGGAAACCTACATGCTTTTAGCTGAAGGACAAGATTGCTTGCAGAAAGAAACAGTGAGAACAAGCTGCACAGCCAAGGTCGTGTAATGTAGCCAGAGGGAGAAAGGGGAAGAGGTGGGAATGGAGGAGGGGGGGTGAGAAAGGGTGGGGGAAGAAGGGAAAGGGTTAGCTGCAAAATGTATAAAAGACAAAGGCTGCTTATGCTGGTGTGCTTGATTTGAGACATGCCTGTCTCCTTGCACCACTTTGAGATCTCAAATAAACTTTGATTGCTTTTCCACCCTCGTGTGTTCATTGGCGTGACGCACACCGGGCAACGGACCCCGCTGTTGCTGTCCTCGGGCACTCTGTGCCGGCAACAACAGTGAGCCTTCCGGCCCCAGTGATGATGTGAGTGGTGAGAAGATGCCTGATCTTCCAGTTTGTCAGAGTGCAGGTGATCTGGCAGCTACTGCAGCATCCATATCTCCATCTCAAATGGATGTAACCATGCACATTCCCAGGGGTGAAAGTAACTTTAAGGACTTACTGGTACTGCCGGAGTCCTGAGGGGGGCGTGGCTTCATCTGGAAGAGGCGTGACCTCAACCGGAAGAGGCAGGGCCTCTCGAGATTTAAAGGCCCTGGGGCACCGGCTGTGGCTGGGAGCCCCAGGGCTTTTAAATCAACCTGGGGGGCTCCCAGCTGCAGAGGTGGCTGGGAGCCCCCGGGGCTCCTGCTGCCACAGAGCTCCAGGCCCTTTAAATCTCGGCCCCAGCCCCCGGAGCTGCGGGGGGGATTTAAAGGGCTCAGGGCTCCCCGCAGCCACGGGAGCTCCGGGACTTTTGAATCCCCGCCCGAGTCTGGCTGCCGGGCTGGGGCCGGGATTTAAAGGGCTCGGGGCTCCCCGCTGCAGGGAGCTCGGAGGAGCCCTTTAAATGCCGGCCCCAAGCCCCGCTGCTGGAGCTGCGGGCGGGGATTTAAAAGGCTCCCAGAGCCCTTTAAATCCCCGCCGCGGAAGCCGATGCAGTCTGGCACGGCGTACTGGCTCTTGCCGGTACGCCGTACCGGACTGTACTGGCTTACTTTCACCTCTGCACATTCCTCAAGAAAAGTGTAGCTCAGAGAAGAGTGTGGTAGAGGCACAAGAAACAGCTGTTGCTGAGTTTAGTTCCTTAAGTCTAGACTGTGGACCCACTTGAGCAGTAGCCTGAGGGACTTCCTTGTACTGCATGGGCCACAGCAAGTGAAAAACTTCATGTTCCCCAAAGGCAATGAAAATAGAAATTTCCATCCAACACATTACTGACGAGAAATTCCCAATGGTGACAAAGTGGAGAGGACATGGCTTATGTACTCAAAAACCCAGAATGCTGCATACTGTTTTTGTTGCAAACTCTTCCAGTCTAATGTTCCAGCCACATTGGGTTCTACAGGAACAAAAGACTGGAAAAATCTGGCTAGAAACCTGGCATGCCATGAGAAGGCAGGAAATCACGAGAGAGCATTCCATAGGCGAAAAGAGCTTGAGATGAGACTAAGGTTAATATCAGCATCAAGAGAAGATTGCATCAGAGTCTCTTTACTGGCAAAATGTTCTGAAAAGGCTCATTGCCATTGTGAGAATGCTTGCTATCCAAAACCTAGCACTGTGTGGCATTTCAGTTCAGCTGTATGTGCCAAACAATGGAAACTTTCTTAAAATTGTGGAGCTGATGGCTGAGTTTGATGCTGTACTCCAGAAGCGTCTAAGAAGAGTCGCCACCCAAGAAATGTACACACATGACTACCTTGGAAAAACAATTCAAAACGAGATCATAAAGTTACTGGCAACAAAAGTCAAACAGAAGATTGTGGCAGATCTGAAGTCAGCAAAATATTACTCTGTTATTCTGGACTGCACACCTGACATCAGCCATACGGAACAAATGACTTTAATGGTGCGTTTTGTAACAACAACAGAACCTAGTGAAAATGTCCTGCAATGGTGACTGTCAGAGAGCATTTTCTAGAATTTATTGACATTGATGATACTACAGGAGCTGGTATGACAAATGTGCTTCTTAAAAAGCATCAGGGGGTAGCCGTGTTAGTCTGTATCCACAAAAACAACAAAGAGTCCGGTGGCACCCTAAAGACAGATTTATTTGGGCATAAGCTTTCGTGGGTAAAAAACCTCACTTCTTCAGATGCATGGAGTGAAAGTTACAGATGCAGGCATTATATAATGACACATGAAGAGAAGGGAGTACCTCGCAAATGAAGAACCAGTGTTGACAGGGCCAATTCAATCAGGGTGGATGTAGTCCACTCCCAATAATAGGTGAGGAGGTGTCAATTCCAGGAGAGGCAAAGCTGGAAGATACGGGAATTGCGATAGCTGACATGAGAGGTCAGGGCTACGATAATGGTGCCAACATGAGAGGAAAGAACAGAGGAGTGCAGACATGGATCCGAGAGTTAAACCCTTGAGCTTTTTTTGTCCCATACAGTTCTCATTCATTGAACTTGGTGGTCAGTGATGCAGCATCAGCTTTAGTGAGGCTGCTGAATTTTTTAATGTAATTCAAAGCATCTATGTATTTTTCTCTGCATCAACTCATCGATGGCAATTTTTGAAGCAACATCTGGGAACATCCTCTCTGACACTGAAACCACTGAGTGCCACATGATGGGAAAGTCAAATGCAGGCAATAAAGCCTATCAAACACCAAATTGGGAAGATAGATGATGCCATAGTTGCCATTAT
The DNA here is from genome assembly GCF_013100865.1 of Trachemys scripta elegans. Taxonomy (NCBI): domain Eukaryota; kingdom Metazoa; phylum Chordata; order Testudines; family Emydidae; genus Trachemys; species Trachemys scripta. The sequence continues at coordinate 37,474,496 of NC_048311.1, forward strand.
GGAGGATAATGTTATGACAGGAACTGTTGGTGGGAGAACAGTGGCAGAGGGAAATGGAATCACCAGAAACATACATAACTTCAAATTTCTGTGTGGCTTAGTGTTGTGGCATGACATACTGTTTGAAATAAATGTTGTAAGCAAGAGACTCCAAGGTGTTGACCTTGATATATCTGGGGCAATGGAAAAACTGGACAAAGCAAGGTCATACCTACAGTCTTACTAGTCAGATAAGGGATTTCAAAATGTTCTGAAGAGTGCACAGAAGTTGGCAGAGGAACTTCACACTGAAGCTATTTTCCCACCCATTCAAGAATACAAAAGTCACTGAAGAAGACATTTTGATTACGAGGCACGGGATAATCCCATAAAACATCTCAAACAACATGCGCAATATTGATGCGAGTGATTTAGGTGATGAACTGAAAGCCCTTTCAAGATACATTTCAGCAGGATCAACTCCAAAGGCTGTTCTGGAATATATGTGCACAAATAAGATGACCACCCTCTTTCCAAATGCTTTTGTTGCTCTGCGCATACTTCTAACACTTCGTGTAACAGTTGCTAGTGGAGAACGCACCTTCTCTAAGCTGAAGTTGTTAAAAACACATCTATGCTCCACAATGACACAGGAAAGGCTGGTCGGCCTTGCAACCATCTCAATAGAGCATGAGATGGCTCAGACTGTGGACCTTCAGGAAGCAGTTCAAATCTTTGCAACCAAGAAGGCACAGAAAGCACCACTTTGATTATTTAAACAGATAAAAATGCCAGTGTGTACTATGCAGACAAGAAAAGTTACATTTGCTGTTCAGGCGTTTGAAAGTTAAGTGTTACTTAAAATTTTTGAACAAGGCATTTTAAGTTGTTAGTTCTCCTTTACTGGGGTAGGTAGCAGAGCAGTACCATGAGAGGAGTAGCACAGGAAGAAGGCAGAATTGAGACCTTTCAAAGTTTTGGCCCAAGTGAGGGGGCATGGGGGCGTCATTTGAGCTCCCTGCCTCTGGTGCCAATATGTTGTGGGCTGGTCCTGCACAGTTCCAACTTTCACAAGTAAACAGCACAGCTGCTCTCTACTCTTTGAATTATCTGCTTCCGTCCCCACTGGGAAATCATTTGAACAGACATTTCCCCTTCCCAAGTCTTCCGACACGTGCAAATTTCTACATAAAGTTCACAGTTCTTCAGGCGAGAAAACCCTCTGGGTGGGACTTTCACAGCAGCCTTATATGTTTGCACACTCAGTGCCCATTAATTTAAACAAAAATTGAGTATTCAGACCCATTAGGCAGCTTTGAAACCCCCAGCTCCCTATAAACTCACAGATCACTGAAGGTCAATATCTGCCCTTTGTGACCAGAGAAAAAACTACAGCTGAGCACTTCTACTACAATAGAGAGTTCACTGCCCTGGTCCTGTAGCAGGATCTCAGGCTGAGCAAATCTGTAGTGTAGCTAAATTGCTAACCTGTCCATTTGCACAGCCACTACTTCGCCCATCCACAGCTCCTACTTGCAAGCACAGACTAGGGGGCAGAATTGGGCCGTAACAAACCCCTCTCCTCCTTTGCTTTCTGTTTTTCCTGCAAGCAGCCAAGTTCCAGATGTTGGCACTCCAAGCCCAGCTCACTGAGCCCCACATGGTGTTTCAAACGGAGCCAGGCCGATCCCCAGGGAACAGTTCTGAATCACATTCGACTGGGATCCCTGAGTGAGATCTGATGGGGTGAAACCACTTGACACGTCTCAGTTCACATGTGAAGTCATAATTCATTCAGCTCCCCCTTCACCCTCAGCCCAGCTCCCATTGCCTGAAACTCCTCCAAACATTGAATCAAAGCCCCTCAATGCCTGTATCACTACTTTTGGTTTTGGTTTTGGTCTCTCTCTCTCTCTCACCAAGTTCCCCCCTCTCGTTACTTCACCTTTCGCTCTGTGTTGCCTCCAGAAGCAGTAACTGGCCAAGCCAATGAGAACAGCCAGAAGAGCCAGGATCACCCATAGAGCCACCATCCAGGGATTGGCCCTCGGGAAAAACAGCTCTGCAAGAGAAAGTGCCATTGACTTGGGAGCAAACACGCACAGAATGAAGGCAGGACACAGTGACAGTGGTGACTCTGTGACTAGTTAAAAGACTCTCACAGGGAACTACACAGTGAGATGTGGCTCCTCTGTGCTTTATTATTAAACCAATGAAAGTCCCAGGCTGGTTACTGAACATGGTTAATTAATGGGAGGGGGTGGGGTGGACTCTGATATGCTACACCTACCTCCCACTGGCATAAGTTCAAGCATTCCCTAGGCCGGGGTAGTCAATAGGTGGACTGTAGGCCAAATCTAGACTACAGGATGCTTTTGAATGGACCCTGGAATCTTTTTATTTAATTATCATTGTTTTTTATTATTATTATTTTCCCTTGTGTCTGGACCTTGACTACACCTTGACCAAGAAATCTGGACCTTGACAAAAAAATAACCGATTATCCCGGCCCTAGGCTGCTCTCAGTGATCCCAAGGCTGCATCCAGTGCAGACTGGCCCTCAGAATCGGAGGGTTGTGACCAGCTGCCTCACACCCGACTCTCCTGTGCTCACTGGGGTTCAGTTACACAAGAGAGTCTAACCCAACATATGTTAATGCAGAATTTTAATAAACACCAAACTTGAGACTGGAAATTCAGAGTAAAAATTCCTCCAGAGTCCTGGGCCTTGGAGCAATGGCTGACTAGAGGATCCTTGTTAAGTGACTGGTGTATTGAAAACTGTGTAAAAATTATGAGCTGACACTTTAAAGACAGAGGAGTTTCTTGGTGCTACTTGCAAGCTAGGGAGCTCTGTAGGGAGCATGCATCTAGGTCCTCTGAAGTGAAGCTTGGAGGTTGCAGCGTAACATGACTTTATTTCTTAGAATCCAGAATATTAACACACAAGAACCCCCCAAAAGAGAGAGGGGCTGCTCCCTAAGGCAGGGGGCACAACTCACCTCACCCTGCTTTAACTTGGCTCATCTATAGGAACAGTTAGTGCACGGCAGGCTGGGCGTGTAAATCTACCTTGCACTAGCTTGCTGCACACTAACAGGCTGTGTGGACTCTGCTACACCACACTAAAAGTTCCCTGGTGCACTTCGAACTGTTCCCATTTCAAAGCAGGACAGATCAAAGCGCACTATGGAATTGTTAGTGCATGTAGCAGGGTCCACACAGACAGTGCGCACCAGGCTAGAGTGAGGCAGATTTACACCTTGCCACAAACTAACTGTTCCTGTAGACAAACTCTGATTCTGCTCGCTTTGCTGCAGAGCCCACTAGCCTGCAAACAGGACCTGGAAAACCTGCACCCCAACCCTCACTCTTAAATTGATAGTGATAGCTTGCAGTTCCAACACAGTCCTCACTACAGCACAAGAACAAAGGAGAATTCCATCCTCCCCCCGCCAACTGAGAAGAACGAGGATTGCTGGGTGCTGAGCTCTTATGAAAATCTGGCCAATCGGGTCCCAGCTTGTAAGGTGCTAAACACCTAAAGCTTCTACTGGAATCAAAGAGACGTGAGAGGTTGCTCAGGACTTTCCAAGACATGCTCAGCACGTTGAAGATCCAGGACAATAAATAAATAGGAGACACAATGACAAATACTCTCTGCTCATGTCTGCAGCGTCTCGGTCTATCCATGTGTGGCTGGAACGGACACTGACCTGCTATGGAAATCGCTGACTCTCTCTCCTGGTTGAGACGTGGGTTCCTGACTGAGCAGGACACTTTCTGGTTGGACTCTTCTGTTAGAACAATGGCAATCTCTGTTTGAAACAGGCCATCGGCCTCAGGGGATATTTTTTCAGAGGCTGATGGTAAGACCTGCCCCTGAAGATCTCTCCACTGAGCCGTGGGCTCTGGGTACCATCCGGCTGATCGACACACAACCCGGATCCCTCCGTCCTGATGTCCCTCCACAGAGATGTCAGGAGCAGAGCCCAAACCTACAGATGAAATAAATGAACTTGTGATAATCCTGCAGTGCCAGTAGTGAGCCAAAAGCTTTATTACACTGTTATCAAAAGCCATTTCCTATTAAACTAATAATCGAATGTGAGTCCACGAGTGCGGCTGGTCAGTTAAGCTGGTCAGATTCCTATTTAATATACAGCAAGTAAAGTTAATGTTATGTCAGGGCTGTTCTATACACAAATTTGCTCCAGTTTAAATTTGGTTAAACCAGTGCACACGCCTGTGTGGACACACTTAAATCAAGAAGGAATCGACTCAAGCTCAATTAATATGAGCCATTTCCAAACCATTTAAAAGTGTCCATGTAGGTTTGCACTACTTCATTGTTACCAGTGCATGTGTATGTATAGACAAACCTTCAATTGATTCACTACCAACAAACTTTGTTACTAGGGAGTTCAGGTTACCTCGGCTGTGCATTGTACCCTTCCAGAGCACAGAAGTTGGTAGCAGAAAACTGGACTCCTCTGAGAGACAAGAAACACACCCACACTGACACCCACAAAATACACACATTAGATAACACAGAAATGCAGGGTTAAGGTAATGCCTTCTGCCCCAGATCACACTTTTACTGATGAGCTAAACTGAAATAAAATGATCTTAATCTGAAATAAGGCTTCAATTTACCCAAAGGTGTGAATTCAAATGCATTTAGTTATTTTGGTTGCAGCTGGTGTGCAGAGAAGGCCTTACGCTGTTTGGAAATTTCACACAGAAGATCTTCCACGGAGAGGTAGAGAAGGGATGTATGTCTGGAGCCTTCCCTGCTCAGGAGTCTCTCTTTTAAACTTTATTTTTATTGTTTTTATATAAAATGTAAACACATAATGAACAAAACTTATATATACAAATAACGCAAAAACATGCACTAGATCAGTGGTTCTCAAACTATTGTACTGGTGACCCCTTTCACATAGCAAGCCTCTGAGTGCGACACCCCTTATAAATTAAAAACACTTGTTTATATATTTAACACCATTATAAATGCTGGAGGCAAAGTGGGGTTTGGGGTGGAGGCTGACAGCTCGTGACCACCCATGTAATAACCTCGCAATCCTCTGAGGGGTCCCAACCCCCAGTTTGAGAACCCCTGCACTAGTATATAAATAACAAAATACTACATTCATTATTTGCAAAACCTGGGGAAAAACAAAAACAAACCAAAAAAAAAAATTTTGAACCCATAGAGGTCATGCAGGGCATCAATTATGAAAATGACTTGTAGCAAGGGGGCGTGGCCAAGAGGCCTGCATTCGTCTGCCATCTGCCTGAGCCATGTCATCAGGTGATAGACTGTTCGGTGCTCCTCCCTGCCTAAGTGCCCGAGCTCCCTAGACTGTCTGGTTCTCTGCCCTGCCCAGAGGGCCTGAGCTCCAGCGACTTCTAATTCCCCACTAAGGATTGCCTTTACAGAAATGTGGTAGCAAGGGGGTGTGGCCTCACTCCAAGGCTGATGGGGAGGGACGGCCACCAATGCCTACATGACTAAACTGATAAATAAGTGAGAATATAAGTGTATTGGGCACTAATATATACTAAACTGCATCTTCAGGAACACTGGCCTGTACAGAAAGCTGAAAACAGGGACTTTCTTTCCAGACCAGATGATTCCAGTGGGGGATGTTGAAATGCTCATAGTGATCCTGGGAGACCCAGCCTACCCCTTACTGCCATGGCTCATGAAATCTTACATGGGAAACCTGGACAGCCTCAAGCAGTGCTTCAACAATAGGGTTAGATGGGGAGGTGAGCACACATATGCTCTGACTGAAGTGTGATTAGGGACTTCAGCATCTCTGTTTGCTCCTCCATCACTTTAATCATTTGCTTCTGTCCCTTTAGAATGTGCTCCTCACAGTTTCGGTCTTGTCTTTCCTTTTCTCTCCACTTCCTGCATTCTCTTTTCTCCGCCTCTGAGGATTGGAGCACTTCTTGGTACATGTTCTCCATGCTATCCCTTGGTCACTTCCTTAGCTGGCAAAGATGCTTGGCCAGTATGTAGGGAGTTCTCCAGAAGGCAACATTTGCATTAGCACAAGAAACAGTACACAGAAGCATCATTGTTAGTTCACACACAGCATTCAATCCTTAGGGAAAAATTCACCTCTTGTAACATACCAATCGCTTTCTCTATGAACTCTGGCAAGCACACATCTCCGCGAACACCCTAAACATAATGAGCGAGGCCTGGACGGGTGATGGGCGTTCAAGATGAGGCAAGGGTGTAGGTTATATTTTTAGGGGATCATTGAGGGCGACCATGGACAGTAATGCAAATTCTGCCCCCATTTTCCACAGGGGGGCGGTCATTGAAGTTGATATCTCACTCCTGAGGGTAAGCAAGGGTGCATCTACTGCAGCATGCGGGTTCAGACCCAGTCCCTATGCTGCTCACGTGTGTGCTGCTTTGGTCCCAGCACAAGCGATTGTTGAGTTGCGTGGAAAAGTGTCCTACAATGGCAGAAGGAACAAAGCAGCTCTGACAAGAGACCTTTGGTAGAGGATTGGTGAGTACCTCCTGTAAAGTTTGCTAGAGATCTCTCTGGAGGATTCCTGTGAAATGTCGGTGTGCATTAACACACTGTTCTGCTGCACTTCTTAGCTTCACAGGGAAATGTGGAGCACATTGAAACACAGCTAGTCTTGCAGATTTGTATCCCTTCACCCACTTTGACAATACACAGACCAAAGGACAGCTGAACCTCATAACTGAGCAACATCAACTCAAAGATCACTTACTGGGGCTCTCCTCTTCTGCATCCTGCACACCCGAGATAGACTGCTGGGACTGGCTAGACCCTTCCTGAGTGGAAAAGAGGCCCTGACTCGTCACACCACCAGCGACCCTGCCATGTGCTCCAAATCATCCTCCAACTTAACCTCCTCATCCATGACTTCATCATCAGAGTTGACTCTGCTGTCCACTGTCTCCAGCCAGTAGCGTAGCGGGGGGGGGGGGCGGGGAAGCGGCCGCTTCCCCCCAGCACCGTTTCGGGAAGGGGGCCCCGGGGGGCGGCGGTGCGGGGGGGGGGCGCGCAGGTCACAGGGCGGCCGCGGCCCGCAGCGCAGCCGGCAGCCGCAGCCGGAGGAGTGGGGGGGCACATGGCGGCCCACAGCCGCGGCCAGAGGAGCAAGGGGGGAAACATGGTGGCCCGCAGCCGCGGCCGGCAGCAGCCGCAGCCGGAGGAGCGGGGGGCGGGGCGCAGCATGGCGGCCCACAGCGCGGCCACAGCCGGAGGAGCGAGGGGGGGGGTGCGGGGGGGGCACGGCAGGCACGGCCCGAGGAGCCAGCCACGGGGGGGGGGGGCAGAGGAGGAGCCAAGGGGGGAGCCTTTTTTATGTTTGCTCCCCCTCCTCTTAGAACCTGGCTACGCCACTGTCTCCAGCCCCACTGAAGTACACACAGGGCTCTTGACGGAGGAGGTGGGGTACTGCCAAGGATGGCATCCAGCTCCTAATAGAAGAGGCAGGTCTTCAGTGCAGCACCAGAGTGGCAGTTTGCCTTCCTTGCCTTCTGGCATGTGTGCCTCAGCTCCTTTATCTTCGTGCAGCACTGCACCATGTTCTGTTCATAGTCACCAAGAGGGCCAGTCTCATTCTGATGTCCTTGAGCCGCAATGCTGGGGTGAGCTCCGCACACAGTTCCAGGAAGGTGGCTTTCCACATCCGAAAATTCTACAGCCACTGCTTGTCATCCCAGACCTGCATAACAATGCAATCCCACCACTGAGTGCTTGTTTCCCAAGCCCAAGAGCAACAGTCCACCATGTGCAGCTGCAAAATGAATGCCAGCAGTAATCTGGTGTTCTTTCTTTAAATGGCACATAGAAGGTCAGGCAGCTCTGACTCCTGTTCAGATTGGGCGTTCATGATATACTGCATGGCCATCCACGATGTGTTCATAACAGCAACCACAAGAGTAGAGAGCAGTGTGGGGCCATCCTTTCAGGTAGAGATGGCGGATGCACAGTAAACCGGGGCAGTTGAAAAATGCAACGAAACACAGTCTGAAGCTCATGGAATGCTAGGATGGAAAAATGCATCATGGGATGTTGAAGCCACACCCATGATGCACTGCAATCCACTCTGCCTTTCCACAACTCCTAACTGCAGATGGTGACGAATAGCACAATGGGATAGCTACCCACAGTGCACTGCTCTCACTGTCGATGCTAGAGCACCAATTGTGGATGTGCTCTGCCGACAGAGGGAGTTTAGTGTGAACATGCACTATCAATGTTATAGTGCTTTTTGATTGTTGGCATAACTTTTGTCGACAACACTTGGCAGGAATACAAGGCCTACTTCAATGTGAGTGGATTTTTTGTTTTTTATTTTCCTTGTTTTTCTTTATTGAGCTGTAATCTGCACCCAGCAAATAATTTGAAAAGAAAATAAATTACACATGCAAACACTTGCTGGGAGAGGTGATGGGGGTGGTAGGGGAGATGGGAACAGGGGAAAAGGGGTTGGGTCTGCAGCAAGGAATGTGGATATTATGGGGAGGGGGAGAAATGGGAATGGGTGGGAGGGGAGAAAAAAGGGTTGGGGCCTCCTCAGGTAAGGGGAAGGAGTGGAATGGGAGGGATTTGATATGGTGAGGGGTGGCAGTAAAAGTCCTAGATTTAGGGGCAGAGAGTCCTGTCAGCCCCAAATTCTCCCTTTTCCCATGATGGGATCTGGGGGGGAGCCCTACCCCTCTGCAGGGCTCTGAGGTCCTTTTTCCGCCCCCTGTATATCCTAGAATCTGGGAGACCCTGCCACTCTTGGGAGTGTCTAAATCCTCATGTAATCTGTGATCAAGGGGATGTAGGATGGGGGGCTGAATGTGGTGAAAATGTAAACACCTAAAATGCAGGAAATGAATAGTTAAAATACATATCATGCCTGTGTGGGGTTGGCAGAGTGTGTGGGGGAGGGGGAATTGGATTGGGTGGGCCTGCAACATGGCTGGGGAAGTCTGGCTGGAACAGGGCCGGGGGGCCCAGCTCAGCATGGTTGTTGGGGTAAGAAGACCAGCTCAGGCTATATAATCGAGGTACTGTGTGGCCTGTCAGTAAGCTGCTGCCTGTCATGTGTGCAGCCAGAAATGCAGGCCAGAGGGGAGCTGCATGTTGTGGGGGATGGTGAAGAAGGAAACAGACACACCAGTCTCCTCTCACATGCTTATATTAGCCGCTGTGTAATAAAACTGTCAAGGTGTAGGGATGGAGACCTGGGATGAGACTTCTCTCACCAGCCCTGTTATGAGCTACACACTGTGAACATTGCTAAGAACGACCATTATCCCCATTGCACTATCACAGAACATACAGGGGGGAGGGGCAGTGAGTAACCACGGAGCAACTGAGTGGCCTAACAGAGAGTTCCCAAGACTGGGATTATTCCTCGCTCTGCCACTGAGCTGCTGGGTGATCTTGGGCAACTCACGTCTCTGCTCTGTGTCTCAGTTTCCCATCTGTAAAATGGGGATAATGATGTAAAGTTCTTTCAGGTCTACTAATGGAAAAGCACTATACTATACTTTTGATTATTACTTAGGCACAGTCATGTGGCAACTGCAAACCTAGGTGAGAACTACAACCACGTAAATGGCCACTAGCTCCTACAACAAACGTTTCCCTTTCTGTTAAAAAAACAAAAACAAAAACACAATACCTAGAAAATTCACTGACAAAACCTTCGCTAGCACAGAGTTCAGGCTGCTTGGTGATATTATCTCCTGCCCTTCCATAGCACAGTGACTACTCTCTCCACTGGTCAGTACAGCTACACTGAACACAGGGAATGCAGCTGCAGTGCAGGCAGTTACATGCTGCAATTCAAATCTGTGGAACACGACACAAACAATGCCCCCTTCCTGTAATCCTTCCTCATGGTTATTCACTGACAAAAAACTTTGTTACCTCCAGACAACCCTAACTCTGTGTTATCTCCTGCCCTTCCAGAATGCCTTGTTCAGCAAAACTTGGACCTCTAAAACCAGGAAATCCATAGGGAAGGGAAAAACCCAAACAACCTTAACTCTGCCCCTTTGGAGCTGGCAATAACCACTGGGAATTGTCTGCATGCACTAAAACTGCATGCACTGTACTTGGTGTAGCTGTAACGACTACTGGAGGGGATTATTTGGAGCATATTAGCAGAGCTGTCACTGTGATATGCGGAGAGGTGCAGGTGTACCTTGAGGGATCGATCATGCCTCATTTCAGTGCTGAGTTGTATCGGTTGTGTCAGTAGTAGGGCACAGACTCCTTGCCATGGGGATTGTCAGCAGTCTGGTGTCAGATATGCCAGTGATCTCCAGGGCTTGGTGAGGGGTAAGTGAAGGCAATGTCCCAGAAGGACTGCTCAGGGCAAGGGAGACGAGGTGATAACATTTTGCAAGTCAAGGGTGGTTTGTGTGGAGCAGGCTCAGTGCTTGAATGGAGACCAGGAGTTCGCTACACCTGACCTAAACCTCATGTCATGGTTACAGAACTAGCTGCACCCGTGTCCCCTTGCTGGTCTCTCTGGCAGCACCTTCAGGGGTCAGGCCTCCTGCCTCTACATGTGCTGGGGGCGGGGAATTCCTCAATTCTCCCATTCTTAGACCAGGCTCTGGGCTACAGGGCCCTGTGTATCAACCACTGTTACCCTGAAGGGGCCAGACACGAGCCGAGATCAATCCCAGCTGGTGGCATCAGTTTGGGGAGGATCAGAGTCATTGTTCAGCCCCAGGTGTGCACAAAATAGTTGCAACTGGGCACAACATGTTAATTTCACTTAATTGTTTAGAGGTGTTCGTGCATCTCATTAATTCCTTGCTCTAAAGACCTCAAATATGGGCCACTAACCCGACCCTAGACTCCAATGAGTCGCAGCAATTTTCAAGACAATCTGAGTATGCATCTGAGTTTTAGAGAACTTAGAAAAAGATGGATATTAAACAGCAAACTAGAATCAACCTTATCCAGAGCACACTTACTGCCCCACTATAATAAAAAAAAATTGTGTAATCTCACAATGAACCTTCTGACTCCACTTATTACCCTGTTGAAGACGTTAAAACATCAGAACAAGTTACTGACCTGCCACCTGCAGTTCCAATATAGCATCTTCATAAGAGGTACTGGACTGAAAAAAAAAACACACGTACTGCCCATTGTCGGAGGGTCGGATGTTGCGTATTCTCAGGGAAACACTCCCATTGGTGATGTCGTCTTTCAAAAGCTCAGTTCTTCCTCGATATTCTGGCATCTGCTCTCCGTACTGATCCTGCCCATCACGGTACAGGTGCACTGCTGGAGAGAACTTGGATCGGAACCATCTCAGCTCCATGTCCTCCGCGCTTATCCTGGGGAAGAGGTGGCAGGGCAGGATGGCCTCCCCCCCTATGGAGGCAGCGATTGGACGGTCAGGTCCAGTCACTGTGAACTGTGCTGTGAAATGTACAATGAAAAAAGGAAATTAAATCTGCGAGGGGCTAAAAATGGCATTAATTCAGCAGTAAGACACACAGTAAGTGAGCGCCCTACGTTAGAAGTGAGAGACCATTTAAAGACAAAAGCCTGACAGAGCAAATTTATCATAAACCAATCAAAGGTCTGAACACACGTTACACTTATACCAAAGAATTCTCATCTGGCACATGGGACTCTTTGGTAGGTTCCAAAGTCTTTCAAATCTTTCTCTAAGGGTTTGTCCTCTTGGTTAACAGATCCTGTCAATTTGCAGTCCAAGATCTCGGGCCTCTGGTCAGTTCAAATCCAGCTTTTATACCAAAAATCTTTGTTCTCTTGGGCTTCTGGGACCTCGTCTAACCCAGTTTATGCAATTCTCCCTAGGGGTGGTACTTCTCTGGAACTATTACCTGTCCTACAAGTAATTATCCCCCACGGCTTGAAAATTCCGAAAGTAATGGGGTAACCCTCCCCCATGGCATAGATTACAATCCCAAACCCACAAAGACACATATAACATGTACAGATATTATTGATAAAAGGGGGTACAAAAATAAACAGAACATTCATAAAGTGAATTTGATAGTTCCCAAAATACCACATGTGGCTGCAATATCTGTCACACAGAGTTCACATGAGTGTTATTGTCATTGTTCCTATGATCTCTGAATAAAGCTCTAACTTCTCATGGACACCCTGGGGATATTGATACTGGGGGCCTGGTTCTCTCATACACCAAGGCCTTTTCGTGCTGCTACAGCACAGGGGCCTCCTCATCTGCAGGAGGGGGGGTGTAAAGGCTGACGAGGTGTAAAGATATGAAAATAGATCATCACTATGCAGGCAATGGCTTTAAAGGTAAAGTCAGAGGTCAGATAATGGAGAGGGAGAAGGAGGCAGATAGAACATTGCAAGAAACAGAGAATCGGTCACTGTGGAACGGCACAGGATGTGGGAGTCTCGGTGCAGAGACTCAGCATCAGGAGAGACGGATAGAGCTGGTTAAATTAACAGGATGGAAACCACAGCAGGAGGGAACCAAAATGGCCAAGTAGCTGAGGAGCCAGCCCAGGGGTGGAGTGGGTCACTATCAGGGCTTCACTGAAGGCACAGAATGAAGAAGCCAACAAATATCTTCACATCCTCACTGTGAGGTGAGGTCTAGCTCTGAGCCCTAGTCAGATGTGCCAAGTGCAGCATGAATGACTTCTGGGTTGTTACGTCTAAACTGGAGAGCCTAGGATTCAGGACTCCTTCATGGCTGAAGAGTCTGATTTGTGATGTATTCGATCTGTCAGTGCAGTGTATAGGAATTGGATAGTGTCCTTTTTAAATAGTTTGCCAGCCCTGTAGTGGTGCTCACTGTGTTCTGTATTTTAGAAGTTGCCAGAAATCAGTAGGATGGATGTAGTCTCAAGGCCTGTCAAGATGGTGTATAGATAGTAACCATGGTTACTGGGGACCCAGGTATACCCTGTGATTTCTCCATGTTGCTGGTTGTTGGCAGGTTGATCAGACATGATTTACAAGACAAGGCAGTGATACAAGGTGGATGGTGATGACCAGCAACAGCAGCAAACCCAGTGAGGAGACCGGAGCTCCTACCTGATGCCAGTCTGTGAACCAGTAGAGTGAGGCAGAGAGCGACGTAGCTGGGCAGAGCGGAGCTCACTGTGGAGCCGGGGGAGAACAAGGGAACTTTCCTCGTCATTGTAGCTTGGTCTAAGGAACGGGAGAAACAACAAACCAGACGGTGAGTGAGTGGCACGCAGTGACAGTGACAGTGCCAGGTTGTCTGACTTTCATAGCCCTGGTCCATTGGTCAGTTATGTTTACATTAGCGCACTTCGCAATATTCATAGACTAAGGTCAGAGGAGACCATTAGATCATCTAGTCTGATCTGTACTGAGCCCAAACTGGTATTTGACTAAAGCATCCTCCAGAAAGTCACCAAGTCTTTATCTGAAGAGAGCAAGAGATGGACAATTCATCAGTTCCCATGGTAGTTTGTTCCAGTGATTAACCACCCTCATGGTTACAATTCTGTGCCTTAATTCTAATTAGAATTTGTCCAATTTTAACTTCCACCCATTGGTTCTTGTTATGGCTTTCACCACTGTATTAAAGAGCCATTTAGTCCCATATATTTTCTTCAGGAAGGTGTGACAGGTGGGGAATTTTACTAAAATATTTTTATGAATTATCGGTAGGACTCTGTACTGATCCCCTTGTCATTGCTTCGTTACTGCTTCGGGGGAAAAGAATTGCTTCTCTTGCTGGGACGTGGCCGAACAGGCTAGGTGTCTGAGATGTAGAGCCACTCGGACTGTCTGGGCTGGAATCAACACATATCAATGGAGGATTTTGAAAAGACAATGGGAAGCCTCAATGAATGAGCATCAACTCCTAGAGCAAGTTTCTTCCCCCCACCTCTCTGCAGGGAAGAGGAGCAATAGCCGGGAGCTGGAGCACAAAGGGAGAAGGTGCCAGGTGTTGGTGTTAAAGGACTGGGCTGACAGAGACACAGGGACTCACTTGGGACTGAGAGACAAAAAAGGGATAGGGAGAAAGCGAGCCAAGCTGGACCCTCCAGCAGCACGGCTCGGCAGAGCCCCAGCTCTGGCCAGGCTGAACCCTCTCTTAAACTTTGCTTCTCTGTGCTGACCTAAGGACTTTCAGACTCCATAGGCCAGGTGACTAAGGGTATGTCTACACTACGAGAGTAGTTCGATTTTACTTAAATCGAATATGTGGAATCGATATTACAAAGTCGAACGTGTGTATCCACACTAAGGACAGTAATTGGACTTTGTGAGTCCACACTAATGGGGCAAGCATCGACATTGGAAGCGGTGCACTGTGGGCAGATATCCCACAGTTCCCGCAGTCCCCACTGCCCACTGGAATTCTGGGTCGATTCCCCAATGCCTTCTGGGGAAAAAAATGTGTCGAGGGTGGTTTTGGGTAACTGTCGTCATCCAACCGTCACTCCCGCCCTCCCTCCCTGAAAGCGCCGGCAGGCAATCAGTTCGCGCACTTTTCTGGTCAGTGACAGCGCGGACGCCACAGCACTGCGAGCATGGAGCCCGCTGCGACCATCGCTGCAGTTATGGCCGTTGTCAACACCTCGCAGCTTATCATCCACCTTTCCCAGAGGCAGATGCTGAGAAATCGAGCGAGGAGGCTACAGCAGCGCGGTGAGGACCTGAAGTCTGAGAGTGGCACAGACCTGTCACAAAGCACGGGACCCCGCGCCGAGGACATCATGGTGGCAATGGGTCATGTTGATGTTGTGGAACAGCGATTCTGGGCCCGGGAAACAAGCACGGACTGGTGGGACCGCATAGTGCTGCAGGTCAGGGATGAATCACAGTGGCTGCGAAACTTTCGCATGTGGAAGGGGACTTTCCTGGAACTTTGTGAGTTGCTGTCCCCTGCCCTGAAGCGCAAGGACACCCGGCTGCAAGCAGCCCTGAGTGTCCAGAAGCGAGTGGCCATAGCCCTCTGGAAGCTTGCAACGCCAGACAGCTACCGGTCAGTCGCGAACCACTTTGGCGTGGGCGAATCTACCGTGGGGGTTGTTGTGATGCAAGTAGGCAATGCAATCGTTGAGGTACTGCTGTCAAAGGTAGTGACCCTGGGAAACGTGGAGGTCATCATAGATGGCTTCGCCACGATGGGATTCCCAAACTGCGGTGGGGCTATAGATGGAACTCACATCCCTATCCTGGGACCGGACCACCAGGGCAGCCAGTACATTAACCGAAAGGGCTACTTTTCAATGGTGCTGCAAGCACTGGTGGACCATAGGGGACGTTTTACAAACATCAACGTCGGACGGCCGGGCTAGGTTCATGACGCTCGTGTTTTCAGGAACTCTGGTCTGTTTAGATGGCTGCAGGAAGGTATTTACTTCCCGGACCACAAAATAACTCTTGGGGATGTGGAGATGCCTATAGTGATCCTCGGGGACCCAGCCTACCCGCTAATGCCCTGGCTCATGAAGCCCTATACAGGCGCCCTGGACACTGAAAAAGAACTCTTCAACAACTGGCTGAGCAAGTGCAGAATGGTGGTGGAGTGTGCTTTTGGACGTCTCAAGGGGAGATGGAGAAGCTTACTGACTCGCTCTGATCTCAGCGAAACCAATATCCCCATTGTTATTGCATCTTGCTGTGTGCTCCACAATCTCTGTGAGAGCAAGGGGGAGACCTTTATGGCGGGGTGGGAGGTTGAGGCGAATAGCCTGGCTGCTGATTACGCCCAGCCAGACAGCCATGCGATTAGAAGAGCACAGCGGGATGCGCTGTGCATCCAGGAGGCTTTGAAAGCTAGGTTCCTGAGTGAGCAGGGTAACCTGTGACTATTAAGTTTGTTTACAGAGAAGCTGAACCTGCCCCCGTTTCTTTACCCAGTGAATATTCACTATCCTTTCCAGTCACATACCCTGTTCCCCCCGTTCCCCCCCTTCCAACACAGGTTTAAAAATAAAATCACTGGAAATTTGTTAATGAACACCATTTTCTTTATTACTGTTTTCGCGGTAAAGTGTTGAAACTGGGACGCAGACTGTGGTGGGGAGCGGGTGTAGTGTAGTGATGCAAAGGACGCTTCTAAACTCGAGGAATGACAGGCTCCTGCTCCTAGAGCGGTCCGCACTGGTGGACTGGTTGTTTCAATGGAGCCTGCCACCCCTCCTGTTCGGGACTCTGTGTGTCAGGGATATGGGACTTTGTGACAGGGGGAGGACGGTTACAGATCCCCTGCTGCGTGGCTCTGTGATCCAGGATAAGGACCGCTGCATAAGATCTCTAACCGCCTTCCCCCGCCACAAAGTCACATAGTCTCCCCCCCCCACCCCAGAACATGAAAACCACCTCCCAGAGTGCCCAGGGTAACTAGTGACTGCAATGTGTGTGTGCCCTGCTGCTGAACCTGCCCCCGCGTCTGTACCCTGGTAAAGGTGACTGTCCTGTCCAATTACCAACCCCCTTCCCCCCCTTCAAACAGACTCTCCTCTAAAAGAACATGATGGAAACAGTAATTAACAGAAACGTATTTTTTATTAGCAACTACACATGAAACTGGGGGATGAAACTGGGACGGGGGCTTGGGTGAGGCGGGAAGGAAAGGACTTATCAAATTTTGGGGAATGACAGCCTTCTGCTCCTTGAGCAGTCTGCAGGAGTGGAGTGAGTTTTCACGGACTCTGCCGCCCCTCCTTCTTGGGACTTTGGGTGAGGGGGGTATGGGACTTTGTGGTGGGGGAGGGTGGTTACAGATAGACTGCAGCGGGGCTCTGTCCTCCTGCCTCCGGTCCTACAGAACATCCACAAGGCGCCGGGAGCGTGTCCGTTTACTCCCTCATTAGTCCAAGCAGCATTTGAGTCGCCTGCTGGTCTTCCTGTCGCCACTTCACCTCCCGTTCCATGTGTGATTGATGGATTTGGGACAAGTTCTCCCTCCACTGGGTCTGCTGGGCTGCCTGGGCTCGGGAGCAGCCCATAAGTTCCGAGAACGTGTCATCCCGTGTCCTCTTCTTTCTACGCCTAATCTGCGCTAGCCTCTGGGAGTGTGATGCCAGGGTAGGTTGGGAGACAGTCGCAGCTGTGGGATGGGAAAAAGGGAGTGAATTCCTCAGAAAGATAAATTTTGTTGGGAACATGCGTACTCAGGACAAGGTCGAATTTTCGGCCTTCGCATTCAGTGCCTCGGGTCTTGCAGTGCAGATCAGACAAGCAGGGCAGGACAGCGAAATTTTGGTAGCAGGCTGACATGGTAAGCCGTAGACTTGTGGCTGCTTAAAACTGTAATAATAGCACTGGCCTCCTTTCACGTTCAAAGCAATGCTCCTAGCGTTGGCCAGTTCCTGCTGCCAGCAATCCGGCAAGCATGAACTCTGCCCCTGTCCCACCCCCTCGCGGCTGTCCCAGGGAAAGATCCCTGTATGCTGCTCCTCTCCCGCCTCCACCGCGTGGCTCTAAACCGCTGGTTACAGTTCTGTAAAGGAACAGACAAGCAGTCCCATGTGCTCGCTTCGGCACAATACTAACATTCCCCTACCTAATTCAAAGCATGTCACCATGAGCGACATCACTCTGATGAGGATTTCAGAGACTGAGAAAGAAAGGATGCTTCGGGAAAGCCTGCAAAGACCAGGGCCGTATGCCGCCATGCTCTGCAAGGCAATGATCCCCGAGTACTTGCTTATCTCCTGGAGCGGAAACGTTTCGTACTACGGAGGACACAATAAGGCCGCTCTCCCAAGGAACCTCATGCAAAGGCTTTCCAATTACCTCCAGGAGAGCTTCATGGAGATGTCCCATGAGGATTTCAGCTCTATCCCCGGACATATAGACCAGATTTTACTGGAGCTGCACTGGCAAGGACTAAACAGTAGAGAGCCTAGGGCAAACCAATCATGCTAAGCCGGACATTGTTAGATTTTTTTTTACAGTAGTTGCACTGCCAAGGACTGAAACGTTAAGCGCCTAGGGCAAAATAATCATGAAAAACCCATTGTTAATATTGTTAATATTCCTGTTCTGGTCAAAATAAATGTTTACATGTTTAAAACACTTACCGACTGATCCTTCCCCTGATTCTGGGTCCAGATTAACCCCTGGGGATGGTTGGTAGTGGATCTCTGTAAGGGTGATGAAGAGATCCTGGCTGTCGGGGAAATCAGCGTTGTTAGCGCTGTCGACTGCCTCGTCCTCCTCATCTCCTTCCTCATCTTCCCCATCCGCTAACATCTCCGAGGAACCGGCCATCGACAATATCCCATCCTCAGAGTCCACGGTCAGTGGTGGGGTAGTGGTGGCGGCCGCACCTAGGATGGAATGCAGTGCCTCGTAGAAACGTGATGTCTGGGGCTGGGATCCAGAGCGTCCATTTGCCTCTTTGGTTTTCTGGTAGCCTTGTCTCAGCTCCTTGATTTTCACGCAGCACTGCGTTGCATCCCGGCTGTATCCTCTCTCTGCCATGGCTTTTGAGATCTTCTCATAGATCTTTGCATTCCGTCTTTCAGATCGCAGCTCGGAAAGCACGGACTCATCGCCCCACACAGTGATCAGATCCAAGACTTCCCGATCAGTCCGTGCTGGGGCCCTCTTTCTATTCTGAGATTGCACGGCCATCACTGCTGGAGAGCTCTGCATCGTTGCCAGTGCTGCTGAGCTCGCCACGATGTCCAAACAGGAAATGAGATTCAAACTGGCTAGACAGGAAAAGGAATTCAAATTTTCCCGGGGCTTTTCCTGTGTGGCTGGTCAGAGCATCCGAGCTTGGACTACTGTCCAGAGCGTCAACAGAGTGGTGCACTGTGGGATAGCTCCCGGAGCTATTAGCATTGATTTCCATCCACACCTAGCCTAATTCGACATGGCCATGTCGAATTTAGCGCTACTCCCCTCGTTGGGGAGGAGTACAGAAGTCGAATTTAAGAGACCTCTATGTCGAACTAAATAGCTTCGTTGTGTGGACGGGTGCAGAGTTAATTTGATGTAACGCTGCTAAATTCGACATAACCTCCTAGTGTAGACCAGGCCTAACACATGGTTAGTTGGTGTGGAAAAGGCTGCCTGGTGTCTCTGCAGATAGTCACTGAGAACATTGAGCCCTGAAGGGGTAGAACAAGTCTCCTGCAGGAGTCTGGCTTGGTTAGATTTGCTGCAGGGAGCCATGGAGAAAGCCAGGGATCGCTGGTGCTCAAAGGCCCAGTTTCTGAGTCACTGAAGCCATGGACTTGCCTCTGTGGAATTGTGTGGATCGTGGGGTCCAGCACAATCAAAGGGTCACTCCCAAGGGCCTGGCTGAAGGCCAGGGCACAGACCAGACCTTGTGAATCCATGACAGAAAGCCACCTCTCAATCTTCTCTTTGCTAAACTGAACATATTGATCTCCTTCCGTCTCCTACTGTGAGGTGTTTGCTCCAGCCCCCAAATCATGTTTGTGACCCTTTTCTTCAGTGTCTGCGATTGTTTCAGGTGCAATCCAGACCTGTAAGCGGTTGCGTCACTGCCCGCCCTGCCCTTCTGAGTGTGGCTGCTCAGAGCCCCCGGAAACCGAGAGCCATTCTCTTTAGGCAGAGCTCCCGCTCCCAATAACTGCGTCACTTTCCCAGGCTGTAACATCCATCCTGCCGGAAGGGTCAGGGAGCCAGAGGTTTTAACTCCAGCCTGCCCCTGAGCTTTTCATTAAGTTAATATATTTTCTATGTAATGGAAGCACCGTCCTCTCTTGACACATCCACCAGCTTCAAAACTGAAAGAAGGACAGAGGCTGGAATGGGACTGTCACTGGTTCGTCCTCAGGACGGTGATGTCACAAAGATCAAATTCCTCTGACACACTGTAAGCAGGTGGGACTCACCCCTGCGGCACCTCCTGCTGGTCTTCTCAGGAATTAGCTCATCCAACCGTTGGAGCACCCTCTGCAGGCCGGTATCCCACTGCCGTTTGGCCCCCATGCTCCCTCCCAGACCCAGTGCCCTGTTATCTGGGGCACTGCCCCCTGGCAGTAACCCCCAATCGCAGGGTCTACCCTCCCAGGGGAACCTCCACCTCGCCTCAGTCTTGGCTACTGCCAGTCACCACTTGCCCCCATTCACTGGGACAGACTGCAGTGTATCAGCCACTCATCACAGGCAATGGGGATCTGGACCTGCTGCCTCTGCCTTGCCTACCCATGGGCTGCCTCCTGCAACCCAAGTGCCCCGTTGCCCTTACCCTAGGCCTGCAGCCTGGGGCTTTCCTAGGCCGGAGCTACCTGGTTCCTTGACCTTTCCCCAGCCCTGCTCCACTCGGTTAAGCTCCCTGCAACCAGACCCTTCTCTCTCCAAACACAGAGAGAGACTCCCTCTGCTCCTGGCTTCCCTGGCCTTTGTAGGGCCAGCTCAGGCCTGATTGGGGTGTGGCCCAGCTGCGGCCGCTTCCCCAATCAGCCCAGCTTTTAGAACTGCAGCCCTCTCTAGAGCTGCTTTTACCACTGCAGCCCTTTTTCAGGACTGATTTCAAGTCCTTCAGGGCAGGAGCGGGTGTCCACCCCGCTACACACACCCACAGCGCTAGTGAGAGGGCAGCTTTGGTGCCAGCAGCCTCAGCTCTTAACTTCGACTGGTGACACAGTCAGTTCTGCAGGCTGCTTTCTTGTGCTCCAGGAGTTGCTGTAATTACCTCAGTCCTGTGTAAAGAATGGGACCAAGTCTGCTTCAGCAGCTGCTAGACTCAGTGGCCAGGTTAATTTACTCTAGTGCCCTGGAATATTCCTCATTCCCAGCCCCACCCTACAAATACACGCAGGACTCGTGGTTGAAAATACTCATTGATGCAAAATTAACCAATGACTATTTGGTGGATATGGTTTGCTGCTATACTCTCCAGGTGGCCCAGCCCCACCCTTTGGGCCTCAGCTCCTGCAATGTTGTTCAGTCAGCCTGGCTCAGACACTCCTCTCCTGGGCCCCAGCTGCTCTGCTCTTCTCCAAGATGCAGGTGCCAGCAAGCCAGGGAAACAAAAAAGCAAGATGGTGCCAGGCTGCATGCAGCAAACCTGCTGAATTCTCTGGGATCTTGGAAAAATGCTAAATTCCATCACCGGGGAATGTTGTGATAATCGGGGTGAAAATGTCCCTGAATTGTGAGCTGAGCTGTGAGAAGGGAGCAAACATTAAGAAAATATCACAATAGCCTATAACAATAAACGCTGATAGGAAGAGCTGCAAACAAAGCCGGAGCTACCCCATTGGGTGCCCTAAGCAGGAATAGTGGGGGGTGGCCCTGACCCACCCCTGAGAATTCTAACTGCATTATTTCCACAAATCATGGACCCTGAGCTGCTCGGGGCCCTAAGCTACTGCTTAGTCTGCTTATGCCTAGTGTCGGCTCTGGTTAGAGACAGGCCGACTGAATCAATCCCAACAGACAGGCTCCTGGTTTAACTCCAGGACTGTGTTAAGATCATGCCTGGTAAACATGAGAAGTGTGGGATGGGAAATCAATGGCCTGGTCCCCACTAAGCCCCCACTTTGGACTAAGGTACGCAAATTCAGCTACGTTAATAACGTAGCTGAATTCAAAGTACCTTAGTCCGAACTTACCGTGGGTCCAGAAGGAAGGCTCCCCCGTCGATGCCGCGTACTCCTCTCGGCGAGCTGGAGTACCGGCGTCGACGGCGAGCACTTCCGGGATCGATCCGAGAACATCGATTGCCTGCCGCCGGACCCTCCGGTAAGTGAAGACGTACCTAATGGACCACAATGGGTGTGTCTGAAATTAGGCCTAGCTGGTGAACATAATACTGAGAGGACGGGCTATTCCACCCACCGCTCCCCCTTGGGGACCTCTAAAAGAGAATTTTGGGGGGAAATTAGCTGCTGGCTGACTGGGAGACAGGTGAGCCGGAAAGAGCGAGCTTCACCATCATGGCTGCCACCCCCACCATCTCTTGGGACTTCAGAATCCACCATTACATGGGTTGGGCCTTCATAGTCCTGATCCAGAGAGATGCGCTGAATAAACCAAGGGACCCAGGAAGGGACCCAGGTGGCATCACCACCTCCACTGACTCTGGCTAAATCCCAGACACAACCTGGGATAAGAGACTTTGTCACACACACACCCTGTGTGTCCCTTTCCTTCCCTACCTTACCTTTCTCTGTCCTATCCCTCTCCTTTTGCCTTCTGTATATTTTGCAACAGTCCTGTAAGCCTGTGGCCAGAAAAAGGCAGCTAAAAGCAATGCCCTAAGCAGCCCGATGCTGGTAAAAGTTTGCTCTGTCCTCGGAATGGCTGATCAGACGGTGTGCTGTGATTCTCCAGCAGCGAGGCTACAAGTCAGAGTCAGACTCACAGACAGAAGGTGCATTTCCTCTCTTTTCTGGTTTTTTCTCTCCCCTTGTGGGCTTGTCTTGTTTGGTCATCTAGGAAACAGGATTGAACTTTCACAGAAGTCATGGCAGCTCCAGCCCATCTCAACTAACTTCTTGATGCCAAACAGCATCTGCATCGGTGCCGATTGTGATGGTGGATGAGATGATGTGGGCTCCAGTTCCCTAGGAAATAAACTAAGACCAAACAGCTCACTTCACATAGGTCACCAGACGTCATCCTTGTATCATTGTCCTGTGCTATTACTGACCGACTGTACCAGTGCCCTAGCAGTGAAAATAACAGAACACCACTGGCCATCACATACAGCCCCCA
>NC_048311.1:37497250-37544016 GCF_013100865.1 Trachemys scripta elegans
GACTTGTTAAAGGAACTTTTGGTTGTAGAACTAAAAAACCTGAGGCAAAAGACACTGCCCATCTCACTCTGGGGTGGGTGTTTTGCTCACGGTTTTATGTTTATGAATCCTGTTTGCAGCATTTCCCTTAATTAATGCCGGGTGACTTCCCTCCTTTCATTTAAAGTTTCTTTTCTACGATAGGCACCAACTCTGTGGGTGCTCCAGGGCTAAAGCAACTAAGGAAAAAAAGAGTGATCAGCTCCTCCCCCTTCCTCCCAGTGCCCCCTGCCCACCGTGGATCAGCTATACAGCCGTGTGCAGGAGGCATTGGGGGGAGAGGGCAGAGCGAGGGCAGGGTGCACTCGCGTGAGGGGGCAGAATAGGGCAGGAAGAGGTGGGGTGGGGGTGTGGTCTTGGGGGAAGGGATGGAGTGGGGGCGGGGCCTGTGCAGAACAGGGCTTGAGCACCCTGGGGAAATGAGGAAGCCAGCACCTGTGTTTTCTACACTCAAACTCTGTGCTTTAGAGAGGGGAAGTATTGCCTCTCAGAGGCGCGCAGGGTGGGGTGTGATTTGCCCAGGTTACTGGGTGGGGGTTCGAGCTGATTCTGTATTGTAATGCTGAAAAGGAACCCTTAGATATTGAACCCAGCCCTTCTTGCTGCCCACTCCGTCTGGCAGACAGGTTGCAGGTGCAGAAAGAGCCATCAGCCCTGTTCTCTCTATCAGGCATTGAAACTTGCAGTGTTGGTGCAAAAAAGTCTGGATCTTTTTTCATTACCCACAATCCCCAGTGCTCACCCCTCTGAAAACCAGGCCCCTTTCATTTAGGTGCCTAACCTTTAGGCAGCCAGGTGTAAAAGATTGTCCTTGGATTGAGAGGACAATAAACCTGGTGTCCTTAAGGGATTTAATTAAGCAAAGTCAACAGCATTTCCTACCTTGTACTCCTGGGCAGCCTCCTCTATGGGAACCACCGTGTGAGACTTGTGGTCCCGGGATTTCTCACACACCCAGCAAATGGTTTCTCCATCCTCCTCACAGAAGAGTTTGAGATGTTCCTTGTGTCTCTCACACAGCTTCTCCTCTTGCCCTTTTCCTGGTTTTAACCCCAGTTGTTTGAGCTTTTATACAATGTTGTTCAGCTGGGTGTTCGGCCTGAACTCCCCTTTCTGGAACTGGGCTCTGCATTGGGGACAGGTCAGGGGTGGTCCCATTCCCTTTTCCTTACAGTACTGGGTGATGCAGGCTCGGCAGAAGTTGTGCCCACACGCTATAGTCACCGGCTCTGTCAGATACTCCAGGCAGATGGAGCAAATAGCGTCATCTTTTATGTCCCCTGCTGTAGCTGGAGAGGCCATCGCAGCTGGGTGGGTGTCTGTTCTCTCTGCCCTTTGCAGGCAGCCAGCGGCCCAACCAACCACACCCGCAGGCAACCCGAAAGCAAAAGGAAAAAAATCAACGGCAAGCAGCCTTTCAAAGCTTCTTTTAGCAGATTGTGCAACCGGGAGCCAATCACGCGCTCCAGCAAAAGCCCAAGAAAAAAAAAGGCAGAAGCCACAGCCCTGAAAAGCCCCCAAACAAGCAACTTAAAGAAATGAATAGGCAATTATGTACAGAAAGAGCCTAAACAGACTTACTGGGAGCAGAGGGGATAAAATTTACCACAGTGGGGTGAGCCATCTGCAGTGATTGCCAAACTAGGATATGTGGCAGAGAGGCTGGTGTGCCTTGCTGGCCCATCTCAGCACATTGCCCTGTATGTCTTTGTTACATAAAATAATTTGTTACTTGATGTTTCTCTGACCTGCTGTTCCCATGGCCTGACAGTTACTCTGTTTCCTATAAGCCACTGTAAATGCAGCTTCACTCTATTTTAGTTATTTATTTTTAATTCCCTTTTAAAAGCAGTGTTTTGGTTACTCCTATTTTCCTTAGCACGCCTTGGTTAACACTGTGCACATGGATGTCATTGCACTGCTTAGTGTACAGTTTTAAAAATAAATAATCACAGAAAATAATAATTGACGCTACAGGTTGAACCTCCCTAATCCAGACTTCCGTAGTCCAGCAACACCCCTGGTCTGACATAGTCGGTGACCCAGTGGGTGCTCGGGGCTGGAACACTCAAGGGGGAAAAACTGACAGGCTGGGGCCAGGAGTACTGTGGGACCAGGGAATAGGGGAGCTGGCTGCAGCCAGAGGAGCAGGGGGCAGCGGCTGGGAGCTGAGCCCCTGGGGAGCAGAGCCCTGGTGGGCCAGGGGCCAGCAGTGGAGCCTCACAGTCCCTGGAGAGTGGAGGGGCCAGTGCCCCCGGGACAACGGCTGGGAGTGGTGGGGCTCACATTGACCTCCCCTGGTCCAGCAAATTCCCTGGTTTGGAACCAGTCAGATCCCGAGGGTGCCAGACCACGGAGGTTCAACCTGTAGTATTTAAGCAATCGCTTACAGCAGGGGTTCTCACCCTTCGGCTATGGCTTGTTCAGCGTAAGCCCCCAGCGGGCTGTGAGATGCTTTGTTTACCTGAGCGTCTGTAGGTACGGCTACTCACAGCTCCCGGAGGCCGCGGTTTGCTGTTCCTGCGGGAATTAGCTACACCTAGCTAGGGACAAAACAACAATCAGAAGAGGTTCTATATATATGTTAGGAGCAAGAAAAAGACGAAGGAAAGTGCAGGCCCCCTACTTAGTGAAGAAGGAGATCTGAGCTAATAACCGACAACCTCAACCAGACTGAGTGTCAGGAACCAGGGCCTGCAGCAGAGCCAGTCTCTGGGCAACCTAATGAGCACAGCTGGGCTGCACTAGGCTGCTTGACTGGCTACAGCACCTGATTGCTTGGGAGAGTCAGCAGAGCAGCTCTTAAGCCCAGCAGCAGATGCACTTAAAGGTTCCTCAAAGCATCAGGCACTGCTGTGATATAGCATCTGCCTTGTTCCAGCCTTGCCCCTGATTTGCCTCATTCCAGCTCACCCAGTTCTGACCCTTGACTCAGGTTCCTGACATCAGCTCTGATTCCAGTGCTGGCTCCTAGCTCTGGTTACTGACCCCAGTTCTGACCCCTAGGCATGGTTGCCCAAGTCCCGGTCAATGACACCGGGGTGTTTAATGCCTATTTTGCTTCAATTGTCACTAAAAAGTTTAATTGTGACCAGATATTCAGCACAATTAATATTAGCAGCAAGGGGGAAGGAATGCCACCAAATAGGGAAAGAACAGGTTAAAGACTATGTAGGTAAGTTAGATGTATTCAAGTTGGTGGGGCCTGATGAAATGAACCAGAGCCTAGGTTGGTGCCTGGAAAGAGCATCTGGCCTTCCTGACTCTTGTCTTGCCCTGCGATTCTGTTCTGATCGTTGTCACCCAACTCCTCCTCCTCACCACCCTGGATGCCTCACACCCACTGCCATCCCCTTCACTGGCTCCATTCCTTGTTCTCACCTCCCAGGCTCTGCCCTGCTCACCCCTCATCCTCTACTGTTCCCCCACTACCAGCCCCCCACCCAGGAACCAGCCCCTGCTGGTTAGTTTCACTCTCCTGAGTAGCCTTTTCAAGCTTTTTTTTTTTTTAAAGCAGATTGCACAACCAGGAGCCAATCACGTGGGAAATTTAAAAAAAACAAACAAAAACAAAGCAGAAGCCCCGCCCTCGGAAAAGCCCCCAAACAAGCTACTTAAAGAAATGAATAGGTGATTTAATTACATACACAAAGAAGCCAAGGCTGCTCCCCTGTTTCTACATCCAAGGATCACATTGGGAATGGGAGTTCAGGGTCAGCTGTTTGTCCTCTATGACCTAAATCCTTTTCATAGTCACTGCTTTCCAGGCTACAGTTTCCTATGCTCTAGGGGTGGCCACCAGTCTTCCTTCCTAGCTATAGGGCCTTGCTTTTGGCTGTATTAAAATGCATTTGTTTTACTAATCCCAGTTTACCAAACCATCCGGGCTGTTCTGTGCAACTGCCCTGTCACTAGCATTATTTACCACCACTCCCAGCCAGCTGTGTTAGCCACAGAATTTATCAGCAGTGATTTTATATTTACTTCCAGATCGTTAATTACAAAGTTGAATACAGCCAATCCCTGCGACTCCTCGTTAACAGCTCTCCCATTCAATGGTGATGCCCCATTGTCAGTTACAAGCTCAGAGGTTTAGGTTGGACATTAGGAAAAGCTTCCTAACTGTCAGGGTGGTTAGGCACTGGAATAAATTGCCCAGGGAGGTTGTGGAATCTCCATCATTGGAGTATTGTAAGAGCAGGTTGGACAAACACCTGTCAGGGATGGTCTAGATGGTGCTGGTCCTGCCATGAGTGCAGGGGACTGGACTAGATGACCTCTCGAGGTCCCTTCCTGTCCTATGATTCCATGATTCTATAAGCCCATGAGTGAATCCATCCCTGTTCAGCACATGCACAGTGTTTTCCTGAATCAGACTCCAAAACAGAAGCTTTTGAGAACACAGGAGTCACCAAAGCAAATCAGACCAGAGTCTGACTAGTCTGAGATCCTGTCTGTGACAGAGGCCCCAGTCTCTGATCCATGACAATCTTAATTCTCATACCATGATGACTCAATTTTCTTATAACCTTTTGTGAGGAACTTTGTCAAAGGCTTGTGAAATTCCACAGGAACTTTTAGCTCCTCTACCTTGTCTCTCTAATATCCTGGGACCAGCCAAGCTACTCTTGTACCGCAAACACATAAACCATGTCAGTGGGTTCTCCTTTGTCCACTGTTTTATTGACATGCTCAAAGAATTCAGATAGATTTAGGGAGACCCCATTTTCCTCTGCAGAAGATGGGATGGTTAGAACTTAGCATAGCATGACTGCTCAGTTCTATGTTAGTTATTGTTTACCAGGCCCTGACATAAAGCTCACTGGGTTGTAATTCTCAGGATTATCTCTATCAAATTGTTAAAGCTGGGTACAACATTCCCAGCCCTCTGATTCTCCAGAAGAGTAGCTGATTTTAATGAGAGGTAGATTACTGTTAGCAGCTCAGCCATATCACTCTTAGGTCATTTCAGAGCTCTTGGGCATTTGCCATCTGGTCTTGGTGGCTGCTGTCTCTTTAACTTACCAGTTTGTTCCAATATCGCCTCTTCACACCCCAATCCATTATCTTTATTTCATGAGCAGAGCAGCCCCAACACCCTGCTGAAAACTGATGCAAAGAAATCAGATATTGTCTCTCAGCATTGTCCTTACCCTCCTCAATTGCTCCCTTTCCCCTGCTGATCCAGGGCACCCTTCATTTCTCTCACAGGCTTTCTGATTCTGATGGACTGAAATAATTCCCTGGTATTTGGTTTATATCTCTGGCTGGTCACTCTTCTAATTACATTTTAGCCTCCTAATTCCCATCATGCACTTCACTTGATATACCGTGTGCTCCTTTCTCCTGGCTTCACAGGGTTAATATTTTCCATTTGCTGAAGGATCTCTGTTTTGGTTCTAACAGCCCCTTGCCCATGGCCATGTGGTCGGGTGGGGTTACAGTATTTGTCCCCTTGCTGATTCTTTTGTTTCTCAGGGGTGCAGGTGTCTGGCTGTTGATGTAGCCTCCAGGCTGAGTCTAAGGATTGTAACTTCCCTGCATTAAGGTCTTTTTGACTCGCTTCCCTTCTGCAAGATAATGTGATATTGACTCATTTATCTGTGTTTTATTTTCAGACAAACTCCAGGCTGAGCTCAGCAAGTTCTAGTCCCCCCCCAGTATCACCCTGTGTGACATTGTCTCCTGATCAGCGTGTCGGTGTTCAGGGGCGTTCTCACCCCTCTGTCTGTGTTTGGTTGCAGGGTGGAGAAGGGCCCATCTCTATGCAGGTATTGTACATACCACTGATGTTTTATCCATGGTGAGGCCCCACCTCCCCCTGGGAGCTCTCTGCTCCTTTCCCTGCACAGAGCATTTTCCTATGAAATTCAATAGGCTAGAAACAGCAATGTCACTGGGGGCCCATGGAAAGGGGCAGGAGACACCCCAGGGACCTGCCCCCTCTCGGAAAGGGCTGATTGGTGAGGGTGGAGAGTAGGATGGTGGGACGAGAGAGCATCTGGGATTTCCCTGGCTGTGTAGAGGGCTCCTCCTTGCGAGGTGGGGCCTTGGGCTGACTCTAATGGTGGGGTGTTGTCTCGGATTACCCATTTTGGTATTCGCACCAACTGCTACTAGCTTTCTTCTTCTCCGCCACCTCCACCCATTTGGCTCCAATCTCCCCAGCCTCAATCACAGTTTTGGGCTTCCCATCTAGGATGTACCTTTCTATTTCCTCCGGAAAACCCTCTAAGAACTGCTCCACTTGTATTAGGAGACACAGATCTTCCAGAGACTTAACATTTGCTCCTGATATTCAGGCATCCCAATTTTTTACAATGTGGTAGGCGTGTCGGGAAAATGCCATATCTGGTTTCCAACTTAGGGCTTTGAACCACTGATGGGCATGCTCGGGTGTTAGCCCCATCCTAATTCTGGCCTTTTTTTAAAAAAAAATCATACTTGTTCATGTGTTCTTTAGGCATTTCAGCTGCCACCTCTGCTAAGAGTCCACTGAGTTGTGGCCTCAGCTCCACCATATATTGGTCTGGAGGGAGTTTGTACCCAAGGCAGGTTCTTTCAACATTTTCTAAGAAGGCCTCTGTATCATCACCTACCTTGTATGTGGGGAATTTCTTGGAATGGGGAGCGGTAGCTGGAGAAGGACTGTTAGGGCTACTTGACTGATCCAGCTTAGCCTTTTCCTGCTCTAAGTGCTTCAGCTCCATTTCCGCCTTCAAACACTTCACCTCCAAGTGCTTCGCCTCTCTCCTCTCCTCTGCTTCTACCACCAGGCGCTTCTTCTCCGCTTCCAAGCGCTTCATCTCTAGGAAGAAATTCCTTTCTGCCTCAGTTAGAACTCGGCCTGGGTTAAGGGCATCCCTCCATCTTGGCACTGGGATCCCAGCTGGGGAAGGTAGGGGGGGTGACCTTTTCCCTCTGGGTAGTCTCTGGTCCCCCATCCCCTCCCTGCATTTCTGTCATGGAGCTGGATGTCTGGGCTTGATCTAGGTCTGTATTCTCCATTGTGTGCCACTTTGGAAAGACTGCTTGCTCTAGCGGTTCAGTGCCCAACTGAATCTCATGCACAGGGCTGCCCTACTCTAGCCCGGCTATTTTGTTGCCATGAAGCTAGAGGGGAAAAAAATAAACTGCTTGTTGGACTCCCTGGCTTGGCAGGCTGAACCCTTTTCACGCCTGTTCCCCCTCAGGCAGCAAAAGAAAAAAATGAAAGAAAGAAAAACTCCCTGGACATAGTCGGCATTATTCAAATAGTTCAATCTGTCCAGAGCATCAATCTCCCCACATCCACTGGGATGAGCCAATGCCTCCCTCCAGCCGCCTATCGCAGCACAGTACTGAGGGCAAATGGGAATTCTGCCGCTGACTGAAGTGGGGCCTGGGTTCTCCCTGAAAGCATCAAGGCTGAAGGTCTCATTGCACTCGGCTGCAGGGACTGTCTGTGTCACTGATCTCCAGCTCTTCCAGATCCCTCTCAGCCAGTTACAGCGACTTTGCACCATAAGTGCACAGTTCCAAGGGGATTTTGGGTGTTGGTTGTTTTTGACTGTAGAATTGTTTAGTTTGTTTCCGAAGCCCTTGCACAGGATGTTGCACGACTGAAAGAGAATTTATAGCTCTGCGGTTATCGCTCTGTGTACAGCCGGCCTTCACTTCCTCTGCAGGTTCAGTTTGGAAGACACCAAGGCTGAGAATTGTTCTGAGTTCAACCAAAATAAACTCAATTAAGACAAGTGCAAAGTATTTCATTTAGGAAGGACAAATCAAATGCACAACTACAAAATGGGGAATAACTGGCTAGGAGGTAGTACTGCTGCAAAGGATATGGGCAGGGCCGCCCGGGGTTGGGGGCAAGTGGGGCAATTTGCCCCAGGTCTCGGGCCCCACAGGGGCCCCCACAAGAATGTCGGAGGCTCCCCCCCGCCTCCACCGTCCCCCATCACCCAGCGCCTCAGTGCGCCGTGTCCAGGAGCAGCCCTGGACTGCACTGCAGCAGCGTGGCTCCAGCGGGGCCTGAGCTCCTCCCCGTTTGGAGCCTCATGGTAAGGGGGTGGGGCTGCGAGCTGAGGCCAAGTGGCGGGAGCTCAGGCCCTGGATGCGGCGCGCTGAGGCTCCGGGAGAGGGGGTAAGCGGCATGGTAAGCCCCTCTGAGTCAGGCACCGCCCTGACCCCATCCCCCCCTAGCCCTGACCCCCAGCTCCGAGCCCAGCCCCTGTGAGTCTGGCACCCCCTGACCCAGAGCCCAGCTCCCCACCCAGCCCTGGGCAACAGCAGCACCACCCCCAGGTTCACCCCCCACTCGGCCCAGGCGTAAATGACAGCAGGAGGTGCAGGGCAGGGGAGAATCATGTCACTGTTGCTTAAGGCCCCGGCTGACAGTCAGCATCTGCTTCCTCCTGCCAGCTCGCATGCAGTGGAGCTTTCTGGAGGCAGCCCGGTGACCATGTGAGTTTCCTTCACTACAAACCGTCTCTCTCTCCTGCTACTGCCCCACCAGCTGCCTTGCTCAGCTGCTCTGCTTCTGCCCTCACACTGAATCCCACACACAGCCCCAGCTCTCTCTCTGGGTACATCTACATTGCAGCTGGAGGTGGAATTTCCAGCTGGGGTAGACGTACCCTGTAAGCTTTGACTGAGTTTCTGAGCTAAAAGTACCAGTGTAGCTGTGGCAGTGGGGGCAGCTGGAGAGGCTGGATGCTCAAGTATCTACCTAGAGTCTCGGACAGGATCATACTTGGCTATCTAGCCTATCATAGATCATAGAATATCAGGGTTGGAAGGGACCTCAGGAGGTCATCTAGCCCAACTCCCTGCTCAAAGCAGGACCTATCCCCAACTAAATCATCCCAGCCAGGGCTTTGTCAAGCCTGACCTTAAAAACCTCTAAGGAAGGAGATTCCACCACCTCCCTAGGTAACCCATTCCAGTGCTTCACCACCCTCCTAGTGAAAAAGTTTTTCCTAATATCCAACCTAGACCTCCCCCACTGCAACTTGAGACCATTACTCCTTGTTCTGTCATCTGGTACCACTGAGAACAGCCTAGATCCATCCTCTTTACAAACCCCTTTCAGGTAGTTGAAAGCAGCTATCAAGTCTCCCCTCATTCTTCTCTTCTGCAGACTAAATAATCCCAGTTCCCTCATCCTCTCCTCATAACTCATGTGCTCCAACCCCCAAATCATTTTTGTTGCCCTCCGCTGGACTCTTTCCAATTTTTCCACATCCTTCTTGTAGTGTGGGGCCCAAAACTGGACACAGTACTCCAGGTGAGGCCTCACCAATGTCGAACAGAGGGGAATGATCACGTCCCTCGATCTGCTGGCAATGCCCCTACTTATACAGCCCAAAATGCTGTTAGCCTTCCTGGCAACAAGGGCACACTGTTGACTCATATCCAGCTTCTCGTCCACTATAACCCCTAGATCCTTTTCTGCAGAACTGCTGCCTAGCCATTCAGTCCCTAGCCTATCCCAGCACCCGCACCACCACGGCTACACTGCTAGTTTAGGCGCTCTACCTTGACTAAAGCTAGCATGTGTACATCTACCCTGATCCCTTTAGGATCCCTTGATGAGGGGGCAGGGCTAATTCAGGGAGATCAGGGGGTTAAGAAGCCAGCTCATAAACAACTAGAGGTGCTAGTGAAGAGGAACAGCAGCAAACAAGGGAGTTCTGGGAGGGTATTTAGAAGGGAGCGTGATAGCCAGAGACACCTAGTAAACAGTCTCTAAACTCCCTCCAGCCCTCAAGAAAGAAAAACACATACACAGAGCAAACATACAACCCCCCTACAAGAATCAAAGTAATGCAGGCAGAAGTCCAGCAGCAGGATGGGAGCTCTCCAGTTTATTGCACTGAATGCAGCAGGTATTATTACCTGCCTTGTGGGCAGGTGGCATATGTGGGCATCGGGTGCAAGCAACTCCTGGCCCTCAGAGACGGAGTACAGCCTTTGGAGACCAGAGTGGCTGAAGGTTAATGGGGAGACACACATTCACTGGAGGGAGAGAGACGGGGATTTCTAAGACCATAGAGAAGCCCCATGTAGTGACACCCCACCCCATCAGATGCTCCCAGGGTGTGAAATATGGATTGAGGCTCTGGGTGTAAAAGCCTTCATGCTGCCTGTGTCACAGGTTTCTACACAGCCCCTGGCAGGGTCGGGGTTTGGGCTGTAGCTATGGTGTCCGGTATTCCACATTCTTTGCTTGTGGGGAATGATGTTCTGGCTGTGAACACAGAAGGGCTGAATCAGCCACCTCAGGTAGCTTCAGACAGGCATAAGGATGTGTGAGCAAACCGCAGATAGAAGAGCTGACGGGGAAAGGGGGTCACATTCCCCTGGTTAGACTCCCAGAACATGGGCAATGTGTTTAATAGGCAGGGGAAGGCTGAGCCTGCCCAAACAGCCCCGCGTGGCCACGCCCATGCTCCCTCCAGAGGCCCCCTCCCTCCACTGCTACTTGGTCCCACCCCAGCCCAGGCAGGCTGCTCCTCTGCCAGGAAGGGAAGCCGGTTGGGGATGGGGCTATGATGGCTGGGACTTGGCATAGCTGGGGCTGCCCGGTGCTG
The DNA here is from genome assembly GCF_013100865.1 of Trachemys scripta elegans. NCBI lineage: Eukaryota > Metazoa > Chordata > Testudines > Emydidae > Trachemys > Trachemys scripta. The sequence goes on from NC_048311.1 coordinate 37,507,867, forward strand.
CGGGGCCCCGGCACTGGGGCCATGCCACCCAGTGCTCGGGGCAAAGGGGGGCTGCGTGCCACCTGCCACTCCGGGGCTGGGGGGGGTCTGCACCTGCCTGCTGCTCTGGGGGGCTGGAGCTCTGAGGCTGGGGTTGCACATGCCCGCCCGGTGCTCCGGGGCTGGGGGCCACATTCCCCCTCAGTGCTCTGTGGGGCTGCCTGCCCGGTGCTCTGGGGGGCCATGTGCTGCCCACTGGCCTGGTGCTCTGGGGTTGGGGGAGCTGCCTGGTGCTCTGTGGGGGGGGCTTGCAGCTGCAGGGGGATCTGGGCTTTGGGGAAAGAGGGAGGGAGGGCCGGAGCCTCAGGCAGAAGAGGTGGGCCGGGGCCTAGCCTCCCCAAGCCGGTGGCTCACCCACCGCCCATGTCCCAGAGGAGTTAGGCGACACCCCCAGGTTTGCAGGCAAAGGCCTGAGGAGGAAGGGGGTGAGATCCCTGCTGCTCCAGAAAAGGGACAGGACCTACTGACTGAGGGAAAATCTGCTGGGCCCTACAGCTCAGCTCAGGGAATTAATGTCTCTGCTAACCCATCGGAGGGATCCAGGAGCTGTACAGACCATGAGGCTGGCAGTGTCTCCAGCCACAATTAGGGACACGGAGGCAGCTGCAGTGCACTGCCAGTCTATGGCACCCAGGCAGGGGGGAAATGCCCAAGTGGTGGATCAGAAGCTGCTTGGGAGATGGTGAAGGATCCTGAGCCAGAGGGGAGAGGGAATTCAGCTCACCTTGCCTCGGGGGGGGGGGGGGGGGGGGGGACGAACCTCCATCCAGCACTGGGGCAACCAACCCCGTGGGGGACAAAGGGACCACCACAAACTTCCTAGACACTGCATGGGAGGAGGGAGGGGGAGAACCAGGTCTCAAGTTTACATGCAAAGGTTTTGGGCTCTAGCAAGTGTAAGAATTGGCATGTGAAAGCTCAGCCCCATGGGATCTGAACTGAGAACTGATTCAGGATGTTTGACAAGAGATACTACAGATTTTGGAAGGATGCTGCTGGCTTACAGCCGAATGTTATCTGAACACACATTATGGAATTAAGATAAACTTTCCTGAATTAAGTTAGACCTTATAGAATTACGGTTAATACTTTGGGGGTCCATTGTCTTAAAAATGCTATTGTTTGAGTGTTGTTGTTTCATTGTGTGTAGGGAAGGAAGGGGGATGCTAATCTAACCCCTTTGGGGTTTAGAGAGCATGGCCCCTTTAAATCTTTTTCCTAGTGGGGAGGGGGAGAGTGAGAAAAAAGGAGGGAAATGCCAGGGGGTGGCTCTGGAGCTCCAGGGAGAGAGAGGCAGCAGCCCGCAGGCCCTCGCAAAGTGAAGCAGCAGAGAACCTGCCCTGAAGCCTGGGACAGACAGGGCCGATTGGGGACACCCCAGGACAGGAGCCAGGAGGAGCACTGTGCCAGGAGGAATTGCCGAGAAGGACAGGCCAGATCTGGACCCAGTATCACGGCTGCCCAGAACTGCATGGGGCTGTGAGTACTGGGGCTCAGGACTCTGCACTGGGAACAAGGAGGGAGGCTGTAGCTAGTTAAGTGGGGAGGTGATTGCTCTGTGGGGCTTTGCAGAGAGCGGCAGAAGAAGGCACCGGAGGGGTTTGTTGGGGAGAGTTCACTGGCACCGAAGATGACCAGGAGCACCCAAGACTCACCACTGGACTGGAACTTTGCTCAGGACTCCTGAACTCTGTGTGCAGACACATTGCTCAGTGTCTGCCTTTCCAGACTGTGCTGCCACTGGGCCTGTGGGGCCTTGGTTTGGATGCAGCCCTGTTCTGCTGCTCCCCCTATATTTCCCCTTGTTGTATTTCTCCTCTTATCCCTCTGTAAATAAATATTTCCCTTGTTATATTCATTGTACTTTTCCTGTGGGTGTGTGTGTTCACTCTGGGGGGTTTGGAACAGGTGCCCCTGGGGTGGAAGGGATTTCTCCTGCTGCATTCCTGCGCGCGCCTTCTCTTGGCCAGAGCTGCCTGCAGAGCAGACTCCATCTTGGCCACGAGGGCGCAAAAGTTACACTGATGAACTTCCCCCATTATCAGCCTTTGAAGTTGCCCTCCCCCGCCCCAAGGTCTGCATATGCTAGTTGGAACTGGATTCTCTAGAGACCCAGAGACAAAGAAAAGCTTTTTGGATAAAGTCTGAGTTTAAAATCACTCAGGGCCTTCTTCCTGGTCCAGCAAATGGACAGAACCCTTGTCCCCCAAGGGCCCTAATCCTTAGGGGAGGATTGGAAGGACTTGGCTTGCTGAGGCCTCATAACTTTGGGTGCTTGTCCTGAGCTGAAGCTCTGATGAGCTTGAACCACAAGGAAACCCCTAGGGTGGGGGGATGCCTAGTGAGCTTATTAGCATGTGTGTGGGTCCTTCTATTGTTTTTGTGATCTTTTTACCTTAAGAATAAAGCTAAGCTTGCTTAGAAAGAGTTGGGTGGTCATTTATTCCTGTAGCAATCACACTGTATCCATCTCTGAAGGGAAAGGAAGCAGGTGTCCAGGGCAAGCTGTCTGTGCTGGGAATTACACAGTGAATGCAGGGCACTGTGCCACCTGGACATACTCTGGTCAGACGGGAGAATGACGTGGGTCTCCACCCAACAGAGGCAATGGCTGGGGAGCTGGGAGCCTAAGATACAGGTGCAGTTCCCCTGAACTGTGACACCTATTTCTGTGTGAGGGGCAGGGCTTAGGACACACCTCTCTCATCAGCATCTCCCATTGGCTACCTTAGGAGGTGTCACAGATCCACAGGATCAGTGCTATGCCCCCAGCTTTGAAACAGTCTCTAAGAGGAATCAGTTCAGTGTGCCAGACCCCCTTGGGGTCTCACTCCTCCTCCAGGGTAAGCCACACGGCCTCACCACCTCCTTACACTGAGCCTCTGAGCTCCAGCACTCCAGGAGCTCTGTTCTGTGAGTCCAACTGAGATAGACTCCTGGTTGAAACTTGTCCACTCTTCAAGGACTAATGCACCTCATCTGGCATTTGCAGTGACACTCAAACAACATTCTCCAAAGAGTAGGATTTATTAATCATCAGGAAACAGCATAAGAAGTCCTTAGGTTAGCACAGAGAACTGAAGGTTAAAGAATAGACCTTTCTGGACAATCCAGAGCCCAGCCAAGCTTTAGGGAACCCCATTTATTCAAGCTCTCTCTGTCCGCCTCTCCCTCTGACCTCCTTGATCAGATCCCAGGGGAGAGCCCCAACTCCTTCCAGCAGCCAACTGTCATTCCCCATCTCAAACCACTCCAATCCTTTATTCTCGAGATGGGGGAAATTTGCTCAGCTTCCCTGCTGACATGTGGGGTACTCCATCTGCCTCTGGGTGGTTGGTTGCTAGGTGTCAGTGTCCAGGTGTGACACTCTGTTCCTCAAAACAGTGCCCTGGAACCGCCATATTCACCACTGTGAAACGACTATGATAGGTTTTGTACTAAGTATGCCTTGCGAGGCACCATTCTAAAAGTCTTCATCTGGTGAAAAATAATATCCTGTTGGATTGTCTGTGCTATTTTTGTATGGAAAGTTATGAAGTGTTGCTGTATGCGTCTCTGAAATATGTGGTGAGGTTGGGAAAAGCCACAACCAGCCTTTTAGGTACAACAAAGGAGCAGACATCAGTAGCCAAATGGCTTTTATGGCTCATCACTCACAATCCACTATCCCAGAGGCTTCTCAGAGAAGGCACGTACGCCATGGGGGAGGACTAACCCACGTACAGCAAAGATCTTTCTAGCAAGCTGGAAGAAAGTATATAAGAAAGCCAGTGACATCATCGCTTGGCCTCTCTCCCCTTCGATCTCCACACCTGGCAGCAGGTCTGAAAGACAAAGGCTTTGTCGGAGAATAACAGAGTTCTCACTCTTTGGTTGGGTACAGCAAAGTCAGATACTTTATTTTCTCAAGCAATTGCGTAGAGGGAGAGAGCGCACTAGGACACAGGGTCTCCCCCTCCTAGGCAGGTCTCTCAACAGGTAAACAATTACAGCAAGCATTTATACCTTTTGTTACAGACAATAATAAGCAACAGCTGCATTTTGTTTATACGTAGGTCATCCTGATATCTTATTTTCCTCATTTATTTAGACTCTAGTCTACATTCCATATTATCTACACAAGGTCGCAACAACTTCTCACACAGTTGTTTCCCACTCGCCTCACACAATCCTCGCTTCTACAAATCTCACGTAATTAGGGTTACAGTTCGCCTGACTCTTGCTAACAAACTGTCATGCATTGCAAGCCCCTTCCTGTCCGTTCTTTCTCTGCTTCCACAGCTTTGAACTGGGGAAGCTTGGTCCCAGACAGGAAGGCAGTCCCAGCTTGTGTATTGAGAAACTGTAACCTGCTTTTCCCATCTGTCAGGGTGAGAAAAGCTGTTTGATTCAACTCTTGCTTAGACTAAAAGTTTAGGATTTTGAATGCGTGTTTACTTTTTTTTCCCTTAAGGTAACTATCTCTGACCTTTATGCCCACCACTTACAATCACTTACACTCTCTCTTTCTCTAGTTAACAAACTTATTTTAATGTTTTATCCTGACCAGTGAGTTTGTCTAAAGTGCTTGGGAAATCTGCTCAGGTTGCAAAGGCTGGTGCATGTCCACTTTCCTTTGACGAAGTGGTGAACTAGGTAATGAACTTACAGTGACCAGGCTTCTGATCAGTGCAAGACGGTACGGTTCTGGTGTTCAAGGCTGCGGAGCTGGGTGGAATTAGCTGGAGCCTCCCCATTGATGGTTCATGAGTGGTAGGGAGATTATTCATGTAACACCGCAGGGTGTGTCCCTGCCTGTCCATGGCTGTGTAAGTGCAGTGCCTGCTAGAGGCTTGGAGCTTCACATCAGCATCACAGTGTGAGAGGCAACCCAGGTTGGTGGGTTCGGAGGGCTCAGTGGTCCCACAATCCAGGTTGCACCCCAGGGACCCTGTCACACCACATTATGGTTTGCCATTGTCATCTAGGATTCTCCATTAATATGAGGTTGGCCTCAGTCAGTCCTTTTCCAATGACCCACTCAGTCTCAAGACAGCTAGATGACATTCACACCTATGTCTTTTAGCCTGCCCTGAGAGCAAACAGTCCTTTTTCACCCACTGGGTAACAATGCAGCATATAGGGGAAACTGAGGCACACATAGGCTTCATAAAAAATATTACAGAAAATTCCCACTTTGTTACAGGAGGCTCCTGGACTAGTGCGCTGGCTTTTGTGGATCTCATTCTTAGGTGTCTGTCTCTCTCCCCATGTCCTGTATAAGGAGCCCAGGCACCTAACACACATTTTGTGGATCATAGTTCTGTTCCAAGCGTCTAAAAATTAGGCATTGCAACATCTAAGTCCCTTTGTGGATCTGGACCACAACCCCCAGTTCTGTGGAGAACTGGCCATGTTGAATACTAGAGAGTAAAGGCTGGAGGAGGGCTTCTGTAGGCTAATGTCATTCAGAGAGGTGCTGTTTCTACACCACGGAAAAACTCCTGTTGCTGCAGGCTACATCTACATAAAGGGGTTGTGCCGGCATAGACTGTAATGTAGACACAGTCTGACTGAGGGAGAGAAATGTAAAGTGCTCACATGCACCATGGTTCCCTGTACAGCGTCCTTGCCGAGAGAAGATGGAGCGACTGCCTGGAGCTGAGGAGAGTCCAAGCTGCAGGAACTGGCTGACATGAGCATGGGACGACCCGAAGGGCTATTCCCCACTCAGCCCACAGCTGGAGGCCGCTGGCAGAAGGGAAATGGCCAGTTACTGTTAGGGCAGCACTTTTATGGGAACAGGGACGTGAAATTAAACCTGTCATTCCTGGATCACACGGGGGTGCGCAGGAGAATAGGGCCGAGTGAACTTGATGCAGCTGCCAACTGGCCTATGGCATCTGATAAGTCTGCAGCAGCTGCTCCATGCAGAGCGAGATGGGGGGACACATCCTGACAGGGCTGGGCTGCTGTGGCTGGGGGTGGTTCTTCCCAGGCCCAAGGGTAGGTGGTGCCTTTGGGCAGAGAGAACACAGAGCTACTCACTCCAGAGCACGCAGAGAGACACCAAGCTCAGGGGAAGCCCAGGGGGCCTGGCAGTTCCCAGGGACATACAGAGCCTGGGGAGACACTGAGCCCAGAGATGGACAGTAAAGACTGATCAGCCCCACCCCCACCAGCTCTTCATTCAGGCCCTGAGCCTGGACAGAGCCCCACCCCAGGGAGACTGATTCAGGGGCCTGCATGTCTCTGACTCTCCCCAAGATATTGAGCGATTTGTCTGCTACCTGCACATCCCCGAGGGGAGGGCTCTCTGCTCCAGGGCAAGGAGGGGAGAGAGTTGGGCTCACTGGCTCCCAGGACCCAGCTAGGACAGCCGCTGGACAGGGCCAGGGGTGAAAGTAATGGCAAAGACTTATCGGTACAGGGGCCGGTTCTGGCCCCCTGAAGGGGCAGGGTCTCGGGCAGAAGGGGCAGGGCTGGGGGGGGGGGTCAGCGTCCCCCAGCCAGCCCGTCCCTGTGCTGCCTGTGGCAGCTGGAGCTCTGGGACCTTTTAAATTGCCAGCCCTGGGCAGCTGCTCCTTTTGCCCCTCGCCCGTCAGCGGCTGGGTGGGGAGGAGGCAAAAGGTGCAACGATGTTAAAGCGCTGACATGGCAGTGCTTTAAGCAGGGTCCTTAAAGTGCTGTCGCAGCAGGCCTTTAAAGTCAGCTGGGTACGGGCTGGTACTGGCAGCTACCTTTTACTGGTATGCCATACCCGCCCGTACCGGCTCACTTTCACCCTGGGCAGTGCCCATCAGTAACTGAGGGCTCCATGTGGCTCAGGGCTTGTCTGGGGCCACTGGGGTTTTTATCCCCAGGGGAGGGGTTTGTGCAGAGGGGGATCCCAGGGGTGAGATTCCCTTTGGGGAAGGAACTCCCCAAACTTTCTCATGTGCACACATACACACACACACTCTCTCTCTCTCTCCACCACAAAAAAAAATCAAAATTTTGTTTTTGGTATTTGCAAGAATTCCTTATCAGTTTCCATACAGAGGACATGTCTGCATATGTCCTCACAGCTGTACATATGTTTGTCTTATCTTCTGTTCTGGTTGCCTAAATCTGGTTCATGTCACCTATTGTGAATGTAGTTTCATTCAAATTAATTATTTACCTTTAAACGTGTTATTTTGTTGCTCTTATAACACTTCCTATGTTTTTATTGTGATCCTGTCATTTACTGTCTTTAATACTGAAGTTTTGCGTTGTTGTAATAGCACAAGTTTATTCCTTGTGATCCTGTGATTTCACTGCTGACTGATTTCCTGGGTTGCCCATCTTGTGGTCCAGGGGAAGTAATTTGTGACAGAAGCTTGCTACTGTGACGGGTTGGATCACAGAAACCCCCTTGGGAGCTGCCACCCGATGTGCAAAGATTACCCCTGCTTCTGCTTTCCCTGCCAGCTCAGGACTCCAGCACCCTGTCTTGCTGAGCCAGACACTCCCGTCTGGCTCCAGACACAGACCCAGGGTCTGAATCACCTGTCCCAAAGCTGCAAGTTTACCCGAAAACAGCTCGCAGTAGTGTGCTTGTCTTTAGCACTCAGATGCCCAACTCCCAATGGGGTCTAAACCCAGATAAATCCGTTTTACCCTGCATAAAGTTTATGCAGGGCAAAATCATAAATTGTTCACCCTCTATAACACTGATAGAGAGATATGCACAGCTGTTTGCTCCCCCAGGTATTAATACATACTCTGAGTAAATTACTAAATAGAAAGTGATTTTATTAAATACAGATAGTAGGATTTAAGTGGTTCAAAGTAGTAACAGACAGAACAAAGTAAGTCACCAAGCAAAATAAAATAAAATGCGCAGATCTATGCCTAATCAAACTGAATACAGATAATTTCCTCACCAGTTCCAGAGTGCTCCCTTTTACAGGCTAAGCTCCTTTTAGCCTGGGTCCAGCAATCACTCACACCCCCTGTAGTTACTGTCCTTTGTTTCAGTCTCCTTCAAGTATCCTGGGGGGGGGGTGGAGAGGCTCCTTCTTTAGCCAGCTGAAGACAAAATGGAGGGGTCTCCCCTGGGTTTAAATAGACTCGCTCTTGTGGGTGGAGACCCCTCCCTCCTCTGCAAAGTCCATCTCTAAGATGGAGTTTTGGAGACACCTGGGCAGGTCACATGCCCCTGCATGACTCAGTCTTTGCAGGCCGACGCCATTGTCCCAATGGCATCTTGCATGTCTCCAGGAAGATTTCTCATGTGGATTGGAGCATTCCAAGATGCATTGTTCCCTAAGTGTCTCCTGATCAGGTACTTAACCTGGTGAATTCCTTCCTAAAGAAGCTGACCAAATGCCTCACAAAGCTTACTTAGAAATCAGGCAAGTATACAGCCCATATTCTTAACCTCGAGTAGAAAATGATATATATGTACAAATAGGATGAATAGATATAGTAGACCATAACCTTTACGGAGATATGTTACATGGCACAGGCAGCACAAAACATATTCCAGTTATGTCATACATACATTTATAAGCACCCCCTCCCTATAAAGCCTTATGGGGTACACTGTCACAGTTACCTGCACCTGTTCCAGGGGTAGCAATCTGAAATGGGTGGATGGCAGCCTCTCCTGTCACAATTTGTTACACCTGTGAAATCTCTATTTTAAAGTTGGACACAAATGAAAGTAAGTAAAGGTCTCAGGCCTGGGGCAGCCCCAAGGGCCACCAGGGGGGTTCCAGCTCAGGGAGGTCAGGCAGGAGCCAGGGACCTGCCCGGAGCCTGAGAGACCAGTGCAGGAACAGCAAACCCCAAAACACACACAGCTAATGGAGAGCTAGAGTCACACACCATGGGACAGGGACAGGAAAACAAACAGGCCTCTGGTATAAATCAGGAACAACCCATTAGAGTCACCATGACCCCCAAATCCTTTCCAGAGTCACTGCTTTCCAGGATACAGCCCCTGCACCCCTGCCCCATTCTGTTGGTATGGTCCACATTGCTTGTTCCTAAATGTGGAACTTTCTACTTGTCTCTATTAATAAACATTTTGTTGGAGGTGGGGGGCAGGGGTTGCACTTCTGGAGGAATATGAGCCCCCTTTCCCCGCCCCCTGTACTTATGCCAGGATACACGGGGCCCTGTCCCTCTGGGGTTGTCTGAGTTCCTCAGTGCTTCTTATGCATGTGTTAGCATCTGGTGGGGGGGGGGGGGGCAAACCCTCTGCTGTCCAGGAGGCCTTCTCTCTGCCTCATAGAATCATAGAATATCAGGGTTGGAAGGGACCTCAGGAGGTCATCTAGTCCACCCCCCTGCTTAAAGCAGGACCTAATCCCAACTAAATCATCCCAGCCAGGGCTTTGTCAAGCCTGACCTTAAAAACCTCTAAGGAAGGAGATTCCACCACCTCCCTAGGGAACCCATTCCAGTGCTTCACCACCCTCCTAGTGAAAAAGTTTTTCCTAATATCCAACCTAAACCTCCCCCCGTGCAACTTGAGACCATTACTCCTTGTTCTGTCATCTGGTACCACTGAGAACAGTCTAGATCCATTCTCTTTACAACAACCTTTCAGGTAGTTGAAAGCAGCTATCAAATCCCGCCTCATTCTTCTCTTCTGCAGACTAAACAATCCCAGTTCCCTCAGCCTCTCCTCATAAATCATGTGCTCCAGCCCCCAAATCATTTTTGTTGCCCTCCGCTGGACTCTTTCCAATTTTTCCACATCCTTCTTGTAGTGTGGGGCCCAAAACTGGACACAATACTTCAGGTGAGGCCTCACCAATGTCGAATAGATGGGAATGATCACGTCCCTTGATCTGCTGGCAATGCCCCTACTTATACAGCCCAAAATGCCGTTAGCCTTCTTGGCAACAAGGGCACACTTTTGACTCATATCCAGCTCCTCGTCCACTGTAACCCCTAGGTCCTTTTCTGCAGAACTGCTGCCTAGCCACTCGGTCCCTAGTCTGTAACAGTGAATGGGATTCTTTCGTCCTAAGTGCAGGACTCTGCACTTGTCCTTGTTGAACCTCGTCAGGTTTCTTTTGGCCCAATCCTCTAATTTGTCTAGGTCCCTCTAAATCCTATCCCTAGCCTCCAGCATATCTACCAGTCCTCCCAGTTTAGTGTCATCTGCAAACTTGCTGAGAGTGCAGTCCACGCCATCCTCCAGATCATTAATGAAGATATTGAACAAAATCGGCCCCAGGACCGATCCTTGGGGCACTCCACTTGAAACCGGCTGCCAACTAGACATGGAGCCATTGATCACTACCCGTTGAGCCCGACAATCTAGCCAGCTTTCTATCCACCTTATAGTCCATTCATCCAGCCCACACTTCTTTAACTTCCCGGCAAGAATACTGTGGGAGACCGTATCAAAAGCTTTGCTAAAGTCAAGGAATAACACATCCACTGCTTTTTCCTCATCGACATACCCAGTTATCTCCTCATAGAAGGCAATTAGGTTAGTCAGGCATGACTTGCCCTTGGTGAATCCATGCTGACTGTTTCTGATCACTTTCCTCTCCTCTAAGTGCTTCAGAATTGATTCCTTGTGGACCTGCTCCATGATTTTTCCAGTGACTGAGGTGAGGCTGACTGGCCTTTAGTTCCCCGGATCCTCTTTCTTCCCTTTTTTAAAGATGGGCACTACATTAGCCTTTTTCCAGTCATCCGGGACCTCCCCCGATTGCCATGACTTTTTAAAGATAATGGCCAATGGCTCTGCAATCACATCCGCCAACTCCTTTAGCACCCTCGGATGCAGCGCATCTGGCCCCATGGACTTGTGCTCGTACAATTTTTCTAAATAGTCCCGAACCACTTCTTTCTCCACAGAGGGCTGGTCACCTCCTCCCCATGCTGTGCTGCCCAGTGCAGCAGTCTGGGAGCTGACCTTTTTTGTGAATACAGAGGCAAAAAAGTCATTGAGTACATTAGCTTTTTCCACATCCTCTGTCACTAGGTTGCCTCCCTCATTCAGTAAGGGGCCCACACTTTCCTTGACTTTTTCTTGTTGCTAACATACCCAAAGAAACCCTTCTTGTTACTCTTAACATCTCTTGCTAGCTGCAACTCCAAGTGTGATTTGGCCTTCCTGATTTCACTCCTGCATGCCTGAGCAATATTTTTATACTCCTCCCTGGTCATTTGTCCAATCTTCCACTTCTTGTAAGCTTCTTTTTTGCATTTAAGATCAGCAAGGATTTCACTGTTTAGCCAAGCTGGTCGCCTGCCATATTTACTATTCTTTCTACACATCGGGATGTTTCTTTTCCTGCAACCTCAATAAGGATTCTTTAAAATACAGCCAGCTCTCCTGGACCCCTTTCCCCCTCATGTTATTCTCCCAGGGGATCCTGGCCATCAGTTCCCTGAAGGAGTCAAAGTCTGCTTTTCTGAAGTCCAGGGTCCGTATTCTGCTGCTCTCCTTTCTTCCTTGTGTCAGGATCCTGAACTCGACCATCTCATGGTCACTGCCTCCCAGGTTCCCACCCACTTTTGCTTCCCCTACTAATTCTTCCCTGTTTGTGAGCAGCAGGTCTAGAAGAGCTCTGCCGCTAGTTGGTTCCTCCAGCACTTGCACCAGGAAATTGTCCTCTACACTTTCCAAAAACTTCCTGGCTTTTCTGTGCACCGCTGTATTGCTCTCCCAGCAGATATCAGGGTGATTAAAGTCTCCCATGAGAACCAGGACCTGCAATCTAGTAACTTCTGCTAGTTGGCAGAAGAAAGCCTTGTCCACGTCATCCCCCTGGTCTGGTGGTCTATAGCAGACTCCCACCACAACATCACCCTTGTTGCTCACACTTCTAAACTTAATCCAGAGACTCTCAGGTTTTTTTGCAGTTTCATACCGGAGCTCTGAGCAGTCATACTCCTCTTACATACAATGCAACGCCCCCACCTTTTCTGCCCTGCCTGTCTTTCCTGAACAGTTTATATCCATCCATGACCGTACTCCAGTCATGTGAGTTATCCCACCAAAACTCTGTTATTCCAATGACATCATAGTTCCTTGACTTTGCCAGGACTTCCAGTTATTTACCGAGATGTGGGGGGCCCTGCCCTTCTAGGTGTTATCAGTCCAATCCCCTCTCCCTGTTACACCTCAAGTCAAGGGTTGGTGGGGCCAACCCTCCCTGGGGTGTCTGAGCCTCTCTCCATTCCCCTCATGTGAGCTGGGATGTGAGGAGTCTTGTCCCTCTACAGAGATCAGAGCCCCTCTCTCTGCCCCCAGGTAAGCCAGCCACTGGAGAATCCCTGGGAGCTAAGAACAGACATGCTGGGAGCGTGCACCAAGATCACACAGCTGAGGCCTGAGCTACACTAGAAAATTCATATGCAGGGTCGGGATGAGCTCTCCCTGACATCTTGTGATGAGCTGGGGGAAAGACTTTAGGGACAGACCATGTTTTATATATGCCCACTATGCCTAGGTGCACAGCAGAGGGAACTGCTCTGCCCAAATGATCACTTTGGGCTGGTGTTGGGTTACACAACACTCCAGTATTGAATGCAGAGTAATGGAATGTCATTAGCCTTATTTCATTAGCAAAGGGCAGCAGAACTGTGCTTAGCCTGCCCTGACTGAGGTGAGTCACTCTCAACTAGGGTGACTAGATGTCCCGATTTTATAGGGACAGTCCCGATATTTGGGGCTCTTTTTTATATGGGCTCCAATTACCCCCCATCTCCTGTCTCAATTTTTCACACTTGCTATCTGGTCACCGTACCCTCAACTGAACCTCACTTGCTAAGTAGAGATGCGAAATACCCATGAAAGGGAGATGGGGTGGGTAGAGGTGTTCCTAAGGGCATGGCTACACTTGCAAATGTAGAGTGCTTTGAATTAAACCAGCCCTCAGAGAGCGCAGTAGGGAAAGTGCCGCAGTCTGTCCACACTGACAGCTGCAAGCGCACTAGCGTGGCCACATTTGCAGCAGTTGCAGCGGTATTGGGAGCAGTGCATTATGGGCAGTTATCCCACAGAGCACCTCTTCCCATTCTGGCGCCGTGGGTTGTGGGAAGAGGGCGTGGGTGCAGGGCATTCTGGGTCCTGTCCCAATGCCCCGTGATGCATCATTTCGCATTCCAGAAATCCCTTTGTTTCTGTCCACCTTTGGCACCATCTTTCAACGGTTTCTGTGCAGCACGATCTGTCTGCAGGAAATGAAGCCTGAACTGCTGAGGCGTATGCTGACGAGTCTCACCAGCACGTCATGTTTGGCTGTCAAACTATTCCTTAAGATCCAAAGTGACAGTGAGAGTGAGGAGTCCGAAGATGCCATCGAGCCACGTAATGCATACAACATGAAATTGCTTGTGGCATTCACGGACATGCTCACCACCGTGGAACGCTGCTTTGGGGCTCGGGAAACAAGCACCGAGTGGTGGGAGCACATCATCATGGAAGTCTGGGATGACGAGCAGGGGCTGCAGAACTTTCGGATGAGAAAAGCCACTTTCATGGGACTGTGTGAGGAGCTCGCCCCCACCCTGCGGCGCAAAGACACGAGATTGAGAGCTCCCCTGCCAGTGGAGAAGCGGGTGGCTATTGCAATCTGGAAGCTGGCAACTACAGACAGCTACCGGTCGGTCGCAAACCAGTTTGGAGTGGGAAGGTCGACCGTTGGAATCGTGTTGATGCAAGTTTGCAAGGCCATTAATCGCATCCTACTCAGAAGAACCATGACTCTGGGTAACGTGCAGGACATAGTGGATGGCTTTGCACAAATGGGTTTCCCTAACTGTGGAGGGGTGATAGATGGGATGCACATTCCTATTCTGGCACCACCCCACCTAGAATCTGAGTACGTTAATCAGAAGGGGTATTTCTCTATGGTTCTCCAGGTACTTGTGGATCACCGTGGGTGTTTCATTGACATTAACACAGGCTGGCCCGGAAAGGTGCATGACGCACGCATCTTTCGGAACACTTGGCTGTTCAGGAAGCTGCAGGCTGGGACTTTTTTCCCAGAGCGGAAGATCACAGTAGGGGAAGTTGAAATGCCCATTGTGATCCTTGGAGATCCCGCTTACCCGTTAATGCCTTGGCTCATGAAACCCTACACAGGGAGCCTTGACAGCAGCAAGGAATGGTTCAACTACAGACTGAGCCAGTGCCGAAAGACTGTGGAGTGTGCCTTTGGCTGTTTAAAGGGCTGCTGGTGATCTCTGTATGGGAAGCTGGACTTGGCCGAACACAGCATCCCCGCTTTTATATCCACATGCTGTGCCCTCCATATTTGTGAAGGGAAGGGTGAAAGCTTCACTCAGGCATGGACCTCCGAGGCTGAACACCTGGAGGCTAAATTTGCACAGCCAGAGAGCAGGGCTATTAGAGGGGCCCAGCGTGGGGCTGCAAGGATTAGGGATGCCTTGAGGGAGCAATTTGAGGCTGAAAACCAGCAATGATATCTGGTGCCCTGCACGGGAGTGAAGTGCAGTAGTTCCAATCTTTAGGAATCAGTGTTTGTTAAGCAGACTTGCAGTGCCTGTTTATTTCCTGGGCTAAGGAATCTTTTACTTTATGCAATAATAAAGAATGTTTTCAAAGCCAAAAAATCCATTTATTGAAAAGAAAATCCATTTATTGAAAAGAAACACAACTGCCTGGGAATCAGAAAGAGCAAGGGGGTGGATTGGGGAACAGTTCAATCACAGATCTGCGTATGTCCTGTCTGGTGTGCTGTGCAGTGAGTGCTGCACTTCAGGATAGCTATACTGCATGGTGATGGGGGTTGAGTGCAGAGGGTAAGGGTCGTGGTTTTCAGGGCTGGGTGGTGAAGATACTGGTGCTGGAGGCAGCTGGTGGCGTGAAGAACCTGGAAGTTGGGGGAAATGGGTTGGAGGTAACAGTGGGGCACAAGGGAAAGAGTTTTGGGACAAGGGCTGTGTGGGGGGTGTTTGCATTTGCGGTACTGCTCCTTCTACATGGCTACGAGCTCCTGGATAGCCTCTGCTTGGCACTCCAGGATGCTTATGAACCGATCCGTGCTTTGCCACCGGTGCGCTGCGTTTTCCTGGTGGATCCTGCTTTCTCTCTTCCTCCAGTTCTGTGCTTTTTCATTCTCTTTAATAGATTGCCGCATCACTTCTTGCAGCATGTCTTCTTTGGTTTTTCGTGGTCTCTTCCTGAGTCTTTGCAGTCTCTGAGCAGGCGATAAGAGGGACAGCTGATGTCTTAAGGTTGATGCAGCTGTATAGGTAAAATGCAACATTTAACAGAGGCAGCATTGTTTATACCAGACAGAGTAATGATTTCCCCCAGACTTAAGGAGGGCACACACAGGGTCTACACAATAGCATAATTTTCCCGTTCCAAACAGAGCACACATAACCCATGGGAGCCTCAAAATGGTGAGTAAGGGGGACTGATTGTTTCAGGGCTGTAGTGTCCTCTGGGTTTCTGTGCCTTGGGGAGAGCCAACAGCTGCAGGGGGCACCTACACTGAACACTGTCCCAACATTTTCCACAGGAGTTCGTCCTGGACGATATCTCGCTGCTGAGGGTGACCTGGGAAGCAAGGGAGGGTCTTCTACTGCAATGCGGCTTCCGCCCTGGCCCATATGCAGCTTGCCTGTGTGCAGCAATGGTCCCTCCGCCCCTCACGGCACAGTGGCGCAGACACGTTAGCCTGGCTGGGACAAAGACCATGGTGGCTTTCCCGATAAACCTGCGGAAGAGCATTGCACACGTTCTCGATGAGACATTCAAAGAGATTACTGAGGCCAATTACCACGATGTGATAAACCACATCAATGCACTATTCCGCATCTAGGCATGCATGCTTAACCCTCCTCTCCCAAAGAGCCCGCACCGAAAAAATTCCTTCCCGAAAAAAAACCCGCTTACCGGGAACCTGCTCTTCTGTTTGTCCTCCACCAAGTACCAGCCGCTGCGACTGGCTACCTTCCTCCTGGCTCGAGAAGAGCTCCTGGCTGCATGGCTCCAGGGATTCCGGGGTATCTCCATCCAGCCCACCACCCTCACTCCAGTTTTCCTCCTCCTCCTCACCTCCCCACACCAGCTCTGAAGTGTCCATGGTGGTGTTCGGAGTGGAGGTGGGGTTAACCCCAAGTATCGCATCCAGCTCTTTGTAGAATCGGCAGGTCGCGGGGGGAGCACCCGTGCGGCCTTTTGCGTCACGGGCTTTGCGGTAGGCACTCTGGAGCTCCTTCACTTTAATTCTGCACTGCAGGGCGTCCCGGTCATGGCCCCTTTCCATCATGTCCTCTGATACCTTCCCGAAGGTATCATAATTCCTACAGCTGGAGTGCAGCTGGGACTGGACAGCTTCCTCCCCCCAAACACTGATGAGGTCCAGCAACGCGCCATTGCTCCATGCTGGGGCTCGCTTGGTGCGTGGAGGCATGGTCACCTGGAAAGATTTGCTGATAGCACTCCATGCCACGCCTGGCTGAGCAAACAGGAAGGGGATTTTTAAAATTCCCAGGGAATGTAAAGGGTCGGTCACATGGTTGGTTATCTGAGGCCACGGCATTAGAGTTTGAACTGATGACCAGAGAGGCTAGAACAGGCATTGTGGGATACTGCCGAATACTTCTGGAGGCCAGTCACAGCGCATTGGGTGGCCACACTGGCGCCGCAGCGCTGCAGCGATGGCACAATACATGGTATTCCTCTCGGGAAGGTGGAGTACCTGCAGCACTGTAGACACGGAGATACAGCACTGTAAGTGCCTTGCCAGTGTGTACGAGGAGTATGTTACAGCGCTGGGGGAGGCTTTATTGCGCTGTAACTCACAAGTGTAGCCAAGGTCTATGTCTACACTACACAGCTTTTAGCGACAAGGCTGTGTCGACAAAGCACTGTTTACACTTGCAAGTTTTGCCAGGGCAAAACTTTTGTTGTTGGGCTGGGGGGGGGGTGTTAAGCACCTGTGAATGACAAAAGTTTTGTCATTCAATTGCAAGTGTACACTAAGCTATAGTCCCTGAAATCTGCCTTGCATGCAGGCACTCTGCAGGCAGGCAGTACAGTTACGACTGGCATTGCATGATGGGACAACTGATATTCAATTCCATACAGAGAACTACATTAAAAAAAAGTTCAGGTGGCAAAGTCAAGCATGCAAACACTGTGAAATGCCAGAATTCAGGTGCCTGAACAGCCAGATCACCAGCATCAAGAGTCGACAGCTCAGGTTAGCGCATCATAGGCAGGATTTTTCGTGCAGTAACGGTGGCTTTATTTCTCTGTGGGCTCTGTGGGAGTGTTGACATTGACCTCAATAGAAGCAGGATCAAGCCCTATATAGGGAATAGAATTTAAGGGCTTGGGGCCAACTGCTAGAAAGTTCCAGGTGCTGCACCTTGGTTTTTCCCAGAAGCCATTGATGTCCAGACTTTTTGGCTTACTCTGACAAGCTACAGTTGATCTCATTTTGAAGGCACAGCCTGAGCATCTCTGTTTTGATGGCACAGTCTGGGGACACACATTGTCAGGCTGTAGATGGATTTGGGTTTTTTCTTTGACCCCACCCCTCATGGTTTGTGCAGCTGTATCCATGGATCTCAGCATGCTCGGAGCTGCACACCTCAGAAGGGCATGGGAAGGAAGTGGCTGGGAACATTCCCTTCTGGGAGCCCCATGACCCACTCCTGGGAGCACGCAGACCCAGAGCTCTTCGGGTTGGTTGGAGGAATTTATGGTGTCTGCCATGACTCGGAAAGCTGCACATCTCTTCAGATACCTGCTAAGAGCATCCTGACTGTTAACAGCAAGCGTTGCTGATGTCTGGCTCACAGGCCAGAGAGCTCATCTAGTGGGTTATAAAGAATGAGATATGGGAGGAGCACAGCCATGAGGAGAAGTTCATAACAGGGTGGTTTGATCAGGGGTTCATGGGCGCAGTGAGACCCCCAAAACCCTGCAGTGGTGTCTTCTGTCCCACAGGGCTGGGCCCGGCTCCCTGCTGGGGGTGCTGTGACCTGGGGCCCCTGACCACTTGCAGCAGCACCTTCCACCTCTGCACTGTGACCCTAAACCCAGCCTGGGGCAATAGGGGGAGGGGCTGTAGAGTGAGCCTGCCCCTCACTCAGCCTGCAATGGGGAGCCAGGCACAGCCCCATGGGACAGGACACAGCACTGCAAGATGAGTGTGGGCTGGACTTTCTCTCCAGCCTCCTGTCCTCTGGCCTCCCCTCAGCACTTGGCTGGGATTAGCGCTGCAGTGCTGAGGCAGCGGGTGCTGTTGTGGTTGGTCTGTGCCCCACACAGTGGGCTGAGGAGGAGGAGGAGGAGGAGGAGGAGGAGGAGGAATGAATGGCAGAATGAAGTGGCAGTGGCAGTTAGGGAAGCCCATTTGTGCAAAGCCATCCACAATGTCATGCACATTGCCCAGAGTCATGGACTTTCAGAGTCCAACGGTCGACTTTCCCACTCCAAACTGGTTATCGACCGATTGCTAGCAGTCTGGAGTAGCCAGCTTCCAAAGTGCCATCGCCACGCGCTTCTCCAAAGACAGGGCAGCTCTCATTCTCATGTCCTTGGACAGCAGGGCTGTGGCAAGCTTGTCACACAGTCCCATGAATGTGGCTTTCCTCATCCGAAAGTTCCGCAGCCACTTCTTGTCATCCCAGATGTGTATGACAATGTGGTCCCACCACTCAGTGCTTGTTTCCTGAGCCCAAAAGTGGTGTTCCACTGTGACCAGCACCTCCGTGAATGCCGCAAGCAATCGCACGTCGTAGCTACTATGCGTGGCGAGATCAATGTCTCACTCCTCTTGCCTTCGTAGTTTAAGGAATAACTCCACTGCCACTCATGACATTGCGACACTCTGTACCTCAGGGGAAAACCCTGCGCACCCATGTTCATCCTTATAATATGATTGTGTGGTATCCAATTCAAAGTTTGTCATGCCAGGTGTCTTTGGAAGGCTCATGATGCACTGAGCATTGTTGTTATAGTAATGTTATAGGTTGTAATTTCACGTATATAGTTATGAGGCTGAAAATGTGTCCTCATGGCTTAAAAGAAGCCCAGGCAAAACTCTCCAGGAGCAGAGGGGCAGTTCACACCTCATCAGAGGATGTATGGGACAAACCCAACCCAGCCTCAAAGGCACAAAGGACACTGGCCTAGGCAGCAACAAAGAATCTATTGGACGCTCAAGTGAATCAGCCCCCTTCCCTTGGTCAGTTTGGGACTATGGTGAGGTAATGCTCACCTGACTCTGAATGGGGAGAGGGGAGGCAAAGCCAAGAGGGAAGAAATAACATAATAAAAGGGAGAGACCTTTGCCATGCTCATCCTCTCTCTTCCACCTCCATGTACAGACACCACCACCAAGTGACTGAAGCGCTGATCAAAGGGGAGAGCCTGGCTGAAAGGCAACCAGCCAGTCTGTGGTGAGAAGTATCTAAGTTTGTAAGGGCACTGAAAGTGTTAAGATCAGCTTAGAATGTGTTTTGTTTTTATTTCATTTGACCTAATCTGACTTCTGGTACTTTGACTTATAATCACTTAAAATCTATCTTTTGTAGGTAATAAATTTGTTTGTTTATTCCACCTGAAGCAGTTCGTTGGTTTGAAGCATGTCAGAGACTCCCCTTGGGATAACAAGCCTGGTACATATCAATTTAAAAATAAATAAATAAATTTATGGAGATATCCTATCTCCTGGAACGGACCTTGAAAGGTCATCGAGTCCAGCCCCCTGCCTTCACTAGCAGGACCAAGTACTGATTTTGCCCCAGATTCCTAAGTGGCCCCCTCAAGGATTGAATTCACAACCCTGGGTTTAGCAGACTAATGCTCAAACCTCTGAGCTATCCCTCATATAAACTTGCAGTGTCCCGCAGGCATAACTGGACGCTGCAAGATGGAGGTCCCTAGGGTTGTGTCTGGGACCAGAGATATTAGCTAGTGTCATTCAGTTGAACAATCCAAGCAGCGGCTGGCCAAAAGTGCTCACTCATGTAGCTGGGAGCAGCTTACATGCTAGTGGCTGTGTGTGAACAGCTCAGGAGTGGGGGTTCTCATAGCAGAGCAGGGTAAGGCTGGCTCCCAGAGTCAAGGATTGGAGTGACCTAGCAGATCACTGGTCTAAACAACACCAGGGGAACATCACTGTGTCCCATCTATGTGCTTGACTAAGCTGTCTGTAATATGGGGCTACTCATGCATATGTAACCCACTGTTTTTAGTGGATGTTGTGTGGACAGTAACAGCCGCCTGCTGCTGCCAGCGATTGTAACTAGTTCTTTTGTTCAAGTGATGAAGAGCTGTGCTGCAGTGATGAAAGACCAGTGTTCAAACCCTCGTGGTGATGTAGGGGATATTCCAACTATACTGAAAATAACTTTTATGTTCTAAACAGTAGGAAATGACTTGCCAAAAGCTACATTATCAACATTGTAAATAAAAAGAATTACTGTGGCAGTGGGGAGCACTGAGCATTTGCAAGATTCCTATTTGCTAAGACAACCTAGAGCCAGGGTGATGTCACTGTCCTGGGGAGCTGGCCCATGCTTGGAGATCAGTGATAGCTCCTGGGCCCCATATTCAGCATTATTCACATAGTTAAATGTGTTCAGAGCGTCAATGTGGTGATAGTTTATTGTCTGGGCAGATGCCTGGCACAGATGCTAATGGTTATGAGGGGGAACATCTAGGGTGACCAGACCTCCCGATCTTATTGGGACAGTCCCGATTTTAGGGGACTTGTCCCACGTCCCGACCTTACCTTCGTCGGGACGCACTTTGTCCCGATATCGGGGGGACCGCGGCAAGCCGGCGCTGCCGGTGCCATCACCTCTCCTCCTGGGGGGGTCCTGGGGCAGCGCAGCTGAGCTCCCGGTGCCGCGGTGCCAGCCGGCAGGAGCCTGTAGAATGCAGCCCTGCCCCTGCCCTAGGCACACAGAGGCTGTGAGCCAAGCAGGTGTGAAACCTGGAGACCAAAGTGGGGGACTCCCGGGGTGGAAGGTTCAGGGCGAAGCTGCGGAGAAGGGAGCGGGGGGGCTCGGGGAGGGGAGACCAGCACCAAGCCACTTGCATTTCTCCCTGTCTGCAACAGATTTGGGTTTATCTTTATATTAAGGGGCGAGTCACACTCCAACTCAATCTCCTGAGTAAGAACATGAAAAATTTTATATCATCACTTCTTGGAGTAGTACTATGCTATGAAGTTTTTACTGTGACCTTATGAAAATGTCTATTTGAATCTGTCTCTTGAACTGAAATATCGCACTACTGTGTATGCTACATTTCTGAGCTTGAAACAAAACCATGATAAATTTGCCCTTTTAAAGGAAAACTAGAGTGATTAGTTCCAACACCTTGGCTAGCTATATAAATATTTATTAGACAAGAATATATCAAAATTACTTTTCTTCAGAAATAACTACCATTCTTTCCTTGGCTTTATAGCTCTGATATTAATGACACCTAAAAAGATTGAATAAAACTTTTCTTCCTGAAGAATTCTGAATGCAAAATGTTGGTCACTTTGTGGCTAGGTGGATTCTTCCAGGGTTCAGGAATCCTCTCAAATACCCCATGGCCAAAAAAGTCACCCAAGTAGTAGTATGTTGATGCAGTCTCTGGATTTTAGCAATATTTTTGTTTCACCTCAGAAATAAAGTACAAAAATACATCAGATTTTTACAGTAAACATTTTGTAAAAGATTTCACATAGATAACTTTTTATAAATATTTTAAAAAATAAGTGGCATAAAATTCATCAAATTGTATTTGAGTAAGTATTTTTAAGATCACCTAACCGTCTTAGTGCAATACTTACCATTTTGGCTTTCCTAGGTTGAGAATCTCCCTTCACATACATAGTTAGCTTTATAAATATATTTAAAAACACTTGGATTATAAGAGAGAGAATTAAATCCCTCACCCAGTGCTCTTTGATTAAACTTTAATTTCCAAAATATTTCCCTTTATGTATTGGAACAGTAATAATGGTTTGCACCACTATATATCCAGACAGTTACATCACACTCATCACTATATCTTTAAACATGTATAGCATTTTTCTTCAAAGAATCTCAAATCATTTCCCAAGGTTTATATCCTTACAATACACCTGAGAAGTAGCTAAGCATTATTAGATCCAGTATCCCAAGCACAAAGGGGCTAGTTAGAGGCTCTGTATTACTGCTGTATTACAATGAATAAATCATAATTATACAGATGGGGAAAGATAAAGTAATTTCTCCAAGACCACATAATAAATCAATGGCAGAGCCAGAAATGGATTTGAGGAGCCTTGATTCAAATTTCCCCTTTCTAACCACAACAGCCACTATTGGGGGTGAGGGTTTGCCTTTTGTTTTCACGTAGAGCTTGTGAAAACAAAACGAACCATTTCTCAAGTTTGAAACTGAATGCAGGAATCAGAATATGAAGATCCTAGTATTAAAATTTACATTAGAAATAGTCAAATCTCACTGGTTTAAATTGTCTTAATAGCACAGGAGATGCAGTTTTATCATAAGTCTTGTGATATTTGGTATTTTGCTTAAGTTACAATCTGGTCTTAAGCAAAGCTGTTAATTGGACAAACTTCTGTTCAGTTACTGGTCATAGTTGAAGCCTGATCCTGCAAATGCATATGTGAGTAACTTTACTCCTGTGAGTAGTCCCACTGAAAGTCAGTGGACCCACTCACAGTACTAAGCACTCTGCACCTAGGCTTTAGTCACTATAACGTCCTAAGTGGGCCATAAGCCTGAGCCTTCCAGAAAGTCACTCTAGGCTTTAGTGGCGAAAGGACTAGCTATTCTGTCTGTTTTTAGAACTAGAGGTCACCAAATTAAATGAATAGGCAGCAGGTTTAAAACAAACAAAAGGAAGTATTTCTTCACACAATCAATCTGTGGAACTCTTTGCCATAGGATATTGTGAAGGTGAAGACTAAAGAAAGGAAAGAATGAGACCAGCAGAATAAGGACAGTGCACTTCAAAAAAAGCAGACTTCAACAAACTCGGAATTTGTAGGGAAGAAAATGGGGTGGGAGGAAATCTTAAGAGAAGTAGGAGTTCAGGAGAGCTGAGGGTTTCTCAAGGAGACAGTATTAAAGGCACAATGGCAAACTATCCTGATGCACACAACACACAGTCAATCTGTGGAACTCTTTGCCAGAGGATGTTGTGAAGGCCAAGACTATAACAGGGTTCAAAAAAGAACTAGATAAATTCATGGAGGATAGGTCCATCAATGGCTATTAGCCAGGATGGGCAGGGATGGTGTCTCTAGACTCTGTTTGCCAGAAGCTGGGAATGGGCAACAGGGGATGGATCACTTGATGATTACCCATTCTATTCATTGCCTCTGAAGCACCTGGCATTGGCCACTGTTGGAAGACAGGATACTGGGCTAGATGGACCTTTGGTCTCACCCAGTATGGTCATTCTTATGTTCTTTTCTCTGGCATAGCCCTGGTCTACATTTAAAATTTAGTTCGACTTAGATCTCTTAGAGGTGTGAATTTTTCATACCACATAGCGCTGTAATTAAGCCAATCTAGGCCCTGGCTAGGTCGACAGAAGAATGTTTCCAGTAACCTTGCTGCCACCACACTGGGAGGTGTTTACTAGAGTGATGGAAAGCCCCCTTCCATTGACGTAGAAAGTGTCTACACTATGGGGCTGCAGCAGCAGAGCTGCAGCTGTGTAGCTGTAGCACCACTCCCGGCAGTGCTTACTTGAGGTGGCTCCCAGGAAGTGGCTGGCAGGTCCCTGAGGTAAGTGTCAGAGGCTGCATCCTCCTCCCCAGCAGAGTGTGTGCAGACTGGTCCACCTTGCTCATGGCAGAGCCAAGGAAAGGAGGCACCTGCCTCGGCACATGCTGATTCTACACAGGGGCAGGCTGGGGCTGAGCACTGCTAGGCTGCTGCCCAGTTCACTTACCCACATTAGCAAGCAGGGATTGCCCCTGGCCGCGTACATCTGCTTGATGTACAATCGGGCGCCATTGTCCCGCTATTCAGGTAAAATTTTACATTTGGTAGTGAAATAGAAAATTAGTTGATTGGGAATGTCCCATTAAACCCGACTGTGATCGGTTCTCTACTGGCATTTTTGTTTTTTCAGGTTGTTTTCCGGTGTAACGCAAATTTACGGTAGTTTACAGTTCTGAACCACAGTGCATACCCTAGGACAAACTACAGTGGGCACGTAATAACACATAAGAAGCACAGAGACTGCGCAGTTCTTTTCAGTGGCTAGCTATCTAGCTAACGGTCTTCAGCCGAAAACCCCACCTGAAATGGCAACGGCAAGGGAGGAGCTAAC
The DNA here is from genome assembly GCF_013100865.1 of Trachemys scripta elegans. Taxonomy (NCBI): domain Eukaryota; kingdom Metazoa; phylum Chordata; order Testudines; family Emydidae; genus Trachemys; species Trachemys scripta. The sequence continues at coordinate 37,532,171 of NC_048311.1, forward strand.
TACCAAAAAAACAAAAAAGACAGTGCAGATATAGGGAAGAATGGGAAGCCACTTACACCTGGATTCGGAAATCCTATGAGTGTGATTCAAAAGCCTTTTGTAAAGCATGCAGGAAGGAATTTACCGTTTGCCATGGCGGTGAGGCTGATGTTAAGCATCATGCTGAATCAAAAAATCATGGACAAAACACCCAGACTCACAAGAGCAGTATCCTGGTCTCACATTTTTTCAGCAAGCCAAATGAATCCTTCAATAACAAGGTTATCGCTGTTGAGCTAACTCAAGTTTACCTCACAGTAGTCCATCAACACTCCTATCGCTCATGTGACTGTGAACCTAAACTGGCACCTACTTTGTAGCCAGATTCAACGATTGCAAAGCACGTCAGCTGAGGCCGGACTAAAGTGGAGGCATTGATCAAAAATGTGCTGTCACTGCTCTCAACAGAATTTTTAAAAGACCTCAGCAAGCCAGACGGTCCCTATTTCTCAGTTGCCACAGATGCATCTAACAAGGGCAATGTGAAAACTTTCCCTTTATCACTAAGATACTGGACACCTGAACATGGGGTCCAAGATAAACTGTTAGACTTCTATGAGCAAAGCCAAGAGACCACAGAGGCAATAAGCAACACATTACTTGAAAAACGTGTGACACACAAACTAGACCTAAACAAAGTGTCTTCCTACTGTGCTGATAATGCAAACGTGAATTATGGAAAGCGACAATCAGTGTACCAGAATTTAAAAAAACAAAATGAAAATATCTTGCCAGCAAACTGCCCTGCCCATGTTGTGCACAATGCCGTGAAACATGGTAGCAATAACCTACAAGTTGACATTGAGACTCTGGTGATTAAGATGTTCAATCATTTCAGCAGTTCTGCTAAAAGAGTAGCAGCATTGAAGGATATGTTTGACTTTGTGGATATGGAGTATGCCACTTTACTGCGCCATGTTCCAACGCGCTGGTTGAGTCTTTTCCCAGCTGTAAACAGGCTTGTAAATACGTGGCAGGCTGTTAAGTGCTACTTTGTTTCTCTGGGCAGTGAGAAGTGTCCAAAATTTCTATGGATACTGTTCTCGGACAGGGAAAACGGTGAACAAGGTGAGGGGCCTAGCAAAGTTGAGGTTCATCTGTTTTTCCTCCAGAATGTCCTGAAAATCTTCAATGATACTGTGCTGTGTTTGGAAAATGAGAGTATGACGGCGTGTGAAGTGTATGGCATAATGAATACTCTGAGAACTAAACTTCAGCAATGGAAAAATGACATATTCTTTGGCTTCAAAGTTGAAAGTGCATTAACTGAGATGCTGCCCGTCACTGCTGCATGTCTCCAGAAAGACTTCATCAAATTTTACGATGTGTCGATCCTATATTTGGATAAATGGTTTGATTTTTCAACAGCTGGCTACTTGTTCAATACCCAGTGCTTGAACATCAAAGTTAATAGGGGATTCGAATTCAAGGATCTGTCTGCAGCCGTGACAGCTGTAAACCTTCAGAAAACAGTGGATCTTGATCAGCTCTATGATGAGTACTGTATCATCAAAGACATCAACTCCAAGTTGGAGCCTGGAAACTATTCAGTTGGGGAACTCTGGTCTCAAGTGCTGAGAAACAAGGACAGTAGCACTGAATTCCCGAACATGGCAAAGCTGGTGTCATACGTGCTCAGTATACCCGTAAGCAATGCATACTCTGAGCGTGCATTTTCAATCATGAAAGGTGCATGGACTGATGTCCGGAATCGAAGCAGCATAGACTTGGTGCGGAGTGAAACCCTTGTCAAAATGAATTTCCAGATGAGTTGCAAGGACTTCTACAACTTTGTGATTGCCCAGAAGCAAGTTATGGCTATGGCAAAGTCAGCCAAAAAGTACTAGACTTCTGGCATATCTGAGAGATATGCAAATTGGGAAGTTGATATATTGACTGAATAAAAAACCCGGCCCTTTACCCCGTTGTTTGTTTAGTGAACAAATCAATCTGTATGTTTAAATATGTATTACAACTAAGTCTATAATTTAGACTCACTGATTCCAGACCTCTGTGACGTAGTTTGCTTCAGCTGCCAGTGGCTGAAGCTGGGGCTGAAGGCAGGACTGGGGCGTCCCCTCTGTGACTGCGGCTGGAGCCAGAGCTAGAACCGGGACCCTTCACTCCCCTGCCCTGCAACTGGATCTGACTTTGCAACCAGGATCCTGCGCCCCTGTCCTGCAGCTTCAGCCGGGGGCTGGAGCCGGAGCCCTGTGCCCCTAGCCCCGTGGCTTCTACTGGGCGCTGGAGCTGGGACCGTACAACCCCTCTCACAGCTTCCTAGGGCCCCCTCTTGCAGCTTCCTAAGGCCCCCCTCATGGCTCTGTGCACCTGTCTGTCTTCGTCGTCTTCCCCCCCCTGCCTCCCCCCGCTCCCCAATGTGTCCTGCTATTTCACTCTTGCGAGCTGGTCACCCTAAGTTCACCAGAAAGGAGACTGAACCATCGCCCTTCCCTGCTACTAAAATCCTTGGTGGGATGTAGGGAGTCACTGAGAGCACAATCCCCCAGGAATTTCAGAGCATATCAGAGAGAAGGGCTGATTCCCTGGGGTCCTCCTGTTTCTCTAGGAAGGAGTGTGTGCCTCTTCTCTGAGGACCATCTCTGGAATCTCATGGGGTGTGTGCTGGGGGGAAGGATAGGTTTTCAGACTCTCACTCCCCAAGACAGCCAGGGGCCCTGTGGTTAGTGCTCAACAGAACCAAGCAGAGCTCTGGCTTGAAGTCCCAGCTCCTTCCTCTGTCCCTCAAGAAAGAAGGACCTGACACTGCATTGCACTGGATGCCCCACTGGGGACCCAGCTAGGAGAACAGAGTAGAAAATGGATCTTCCAGTCTCTCCTTTCTAGTCCCCCAAAGAGTTAAGGTAAAATTGGTTCCCACCCCTCCTTATGGGGCTCACCTCCAAGATGTAGTGGAGGCTGTCTGCGTTTGGGGACTCTGCCAGCAAGTTCCCCAGCACGGCATCCAGGAGCTCTGGCATGACTTTGTGCCAAGCCTGCAAAGCATGGGTCAGAGTTAGGGAAACTGGGCCTACACCTGCCACAGGATGGGAAGAGGGGTCTCTGGGAAGCACTGGTGAGACTCCCAAACACATATCCTGGCCTCTCTCATTCACATCCCACTGCAGGCAATTAGCAAGGATTGATGACACCTGGATCTTTGATCCATGAGCTTAGCAGGTCTCTGCAGACGGCCTTGTAGGCAGAAAAATATGAAACAGCCAAGTTGCTATGGATGGAAGCTGGGCTTCTGGGCAAAACACGGCATATGGAAGAAAGAAAGGAATCCCCCAGGGAGGGGTAATCCTCTGGAGGGAAGGATCCAACCCTGCAGCTTGTTCTATCTCTGCCTACCCCACCCCTAAATCTGGAGCTCCAGTGAATCAAGGGAGCAGGGACCAAGGACCACTCTGAAAGAGTAGGAGAATGGAGGAGGAGGATGTACCTGGAGGTGGGTGGTGTCCTTCTCCATGCCCAGGGTGAAGACATAGTGAAGGGCAGCTCGCAAGAGGTGGGTCTCTAGGTCTGGCTCAAGGGCAGGTTTCATGGTGCTGGCAAGAGAGAGGAGCTGGTATTAGACTGTGCAGTGTGGGGGTGGGACTGTTGCCAACATGGACATGAAACCACAGGGATATAGGCACAGGCTGGCGAGAATGGAAACTGAGGCACTGAGCTAGGGAATGACAAGGCCAAGAGGTCTCAGACAGACAGTGGCAGGAGAGGAATAGCGCCTGTTCCCTGGAGCCTGCTGCCCCTCCTGTATCTGAGCCCAGGAGTGAGCCCCTCCCCAAGGCCCCTGTAATGTTATTGGAGTGAAAAGAACAGCCCCCAGCCAGGAGAGAGTGAACCTTCCCACCCCACTCACTGCTGCCTGGAGTGAGAGAATTGACCCTATTCCCATTGGACCTACCCAAGGAGTCACACAGCAAAGCGGTGACAGAGCCAGAAAGAGAAACCAACAGTCCTGACTCCTGTTCTAAGTAACAGACAACAGCCCCCCCGGAGGCAGGGATAGAACCCAGGAAAATTTTCATGGAAACCGTTTTCTGTCAGAAAATCCATTCAGACTAAACCACTTTGTTTCTTGAAATCATAACAAGTAGGATGAAAATTCTCTGCAAAAATCTTTGTTTGCAAAACAAGAGCATCTCCTGTTTGTCACAGTGCATTAAACTGTCTCATCGTACACAAAGGGGAGACGCTATGATCTAGAAAATTAGATGAGATGCTGCAGTCTGAGCTAAGTAGTTGCTGCTCTTAACAATTTCAAAAGAATAAAATACAAATAAAATAGAATATTGTGTCATAATCTGATATGGCTCAATGTGATAGGACACCTCCTATTCTGCACTGCTACTAGTGATACTCTTCAATGGATCCCCATCATCCACCCATCGCGAGGTAGGTGGGAGAGGATTGTTATTTGTACTTGACAGAAGGAGAAACTAAGGCTGAGAAAGGAGCAGTGACTTGTCTTAGCTGATGCAGCCAGTCAGTAGCAGAGTTGATCTCAAATGAGCTACAGACCAACAATTGTTCATAGTAATTATTCAGCAAGTATTTTAGAAGAATTGGAATGTTAGAGAGGATCATGAACTGCTCCGAGACAATTAATGGAGAGCAGCATCAACATTGGTCAAACATATAACTGGTTGTGACTTATTTGCTTGGTCATAAAAGAGAACAACAAAGACCAGAGTTTCCTCCTTGTCAATAGCCCCCTCCTCAGCCAATCAAGGTTGAGACTTTGAGGGGTGGGAGGCGAAGGGTTCTCATCAAATAGCCCAAAGAATGGCCCAGGTCATCACCGAGGGGATCACTCTCGGAGCACTATTCCAGTCTCACCTCTCTGTGAGGACCTCCCACAATGCCCTCGGCCCCTACTCCACATACAGAGCTCCTGGTGGTGGGAGGAGAGCAGAGGAAAAGGACAAAGGAAGCAAGAAGAGAAAGGTAGGAGGGACAGAGGAAAAGGGAAAAAAAAAGGAGAAACCCCAATGTCCCCAGTGATTCTAAGAGACAAAGTCCTACATTAGGAATACAATGCTGCCACCGCAATCTAGTGTTTTCCATTTCTAGAATTCAGCCGGCACCTGATGGATCAGACTGAACAGGTTCCAAACATCTCGGAGGCTCTTACCTTCTATATAGGGACGTCTGTTTTCTAGCAAAATCAATAAAAGAAAAGGAGAAAACTCCAAAGAGGGTCCTCCTTGCGCTCACGTACGTGAAAGTGAATTCTCTCTCAGTCCTCAAGGAGAGACCTCAAGAAGGAGACATGCTGAAGCAAAGCCACAGGGATCTCCAAGGTTGCCCCTGTCCTGCCTGGCTGATGTCAAGATCTCTCTGTGAGATCATCGCCTCCCCACCACCTTTGTCCAATAGGCAGAGGCCCTGCCAAAGGTCCTTGTGATGTCACTGCCACACCCACTCCTCCCCTGCTGTGCTGATGTCCTGTCCCTGTCCAGCCAGATTGGATGTTTGACCTGCTTCCCCTGGATAACCCCACTCAATGACTCTTCATTGTGGGGGTGACACCGACTACACAGTAGAACACGAGAGACTCTTCCCCAGGCCGCAATCAGGTTTTCATAAGTTAGTAGACTTTGTGGCCACAAGGAACCATTAGAGCATTTAATCTGATCCCCTGCATATCCTAAGGCCTCCTGTATGTCAGAAGAGCTGGGATTTTCTTTTACTCAAACATTTTCCAGGAAGGCATCTAGTCTTTATTAGAAGATATCAAGAGATGGCGAAGCCATCATTTCTCTTGGTAGTTTGTTGCAATGATGAATCGCCCTCTTACAAATCTGGGTCTTATTGTCATTATACTTTTTCTGATTTCTGCTTCCATCCATGGGGTCTTGTCATGCCTGTCTCTGCTAGATAAAAGAGCCCTTTTATACTCAACATTTTCTCTCCATGAAGTCAAGCAACTCACCTCTCATTCTTCTTTTGTATATACTAAACAGATTGAGCTTTTTCAATGTCTCATTATAAGGCATCATCCCCATCACTCAATTATGAATCTTTTCTGTACCCTCTCCAATTTTTTTAACATAATATTCAAAATGTGGACACAAGAACTGGATTCAACATTCCAATATCAGTCTCACCAATGCTGTATCACTTCCCTTTCCATACTCACTACTCTATCCACCCAAGAATGGCTTTAACCTTTTCTACCACAGTTTCACATTGACGGATCACGTTGAGCAGCTCGTCCACTATGGCCCCGAAATCCTTTTCAGGGTCACTGCTTTCCAGCAGACTGTCCCCCATTCTGTAGGGTGCCACCTGACTCCTTTGTTACTGGAAGTATGGGTTTGCATATGGCTTTATTAAAACCTAATTATTCAGTAAGTATTTTAGAAGAACTAGCCCATTAGAGAGAGAATCATGAATTACTCAAAGACAGTGAATGGAGAAAAGCAGCAAGAGCAATCAAATACATGTTTGGTTCTGGCTTATTTCCTTGGTCTTAAAAGAGAGTAACAAGGACCTGACTCCTCCCTCACAATAGCCCCATGCTCGCCCAATCAGCATTGAGACTCTGAGAATCAGAAAGCTGAGAGTTCTCACCAGATGTCCCAGGTCACCACCGGAGGGTGTCACTCTTAGAGCACTATTCCAGCCACATGTCTTTGGGAGGGCCTCCGACAATGAGAGTTGGAGTGCAACCCCCTCCCCGCCCCCACTCCACATGCACAGACAGGTCCTGGTGGTGAAAGGAGAGTAGGGGAAAAGGACAAAAATGCAAGAGAAGAAGAGAAAGGAGGGAGAGACAGGAAAAGGGAAAACAAAAAGGAGAAACCTCAATGTCCCCAGTAATTCTAAGGGACGAAGTCCTAAGTCGGAAATAAAATGCTGCCCCCACAATCTAGTGTTTTCCATTCCTAAAAATCAGCCGGCACCTGATGGATCAGACTGAACAGGTTCCAAACCTCTCAGAGGCTCTTACCTTCTATACAGGGACGTCTGTTTTCTAGTAAAATCAATAAAAGAAAAGGAGAAAACTCCGAAGCGGGTCCTCCTTGCGCTCACGTACATGAAAGTGAATTGTCTCTCAGTCCTCAAGGAGAGACCTCAAGAAGGATACATGCTGAAGCAAAGCCACAGGGATCTCCAAGGTTCCCTTTCCTGCACCCCTGTCCTGCCTGGCTGATGTAAAGATCTCTCTGTGAGATCATCGCCTCCCCACCACCTTTGTCCAATAGGCTGACGTCCTGCCAAAGGCCCTTGTGATGTCACTGCCACACCCACCCCTGCCCTGCAGTGCTGATGTCCTGCCCCTGTCCAGCCACACTGGATGTTTGAGCTGCTTCCCCTGGATCACCCCACTCAATGACTCTTCATTGTGGGGATGACACCGACTACACAGTAGAACATGAGATGCTCTTCCCCTGCAATGCTCAGTTTTTCATAAATTAGCAAACGTTATGGACAGAAGAGACAAGTACACTGCTCACATGTGTGTTGTTGTCAGTGTACATTATTGTGAGTGTATACCTGAGTTAAAATCAATGTGCATGTGAGTTTTCTATTCCTGTGTGTGTCCTTGAGAACATACATGAAGTGAATGTACAATATCATGTGTTTATTACTGAAAAATATTGTGTAACTTTTGTGTGTGTTGTCAGTGCTTCTTCTGGAGTGCAAGTGTACATTATTGTTGTGTTTGTGAACACACAATATTGTGTGTTAGTGAAAAATATTGTGTGACTACATGTGTGTTGTGACTGCGAAGTATTGTGTGTGTGTTTCTACATGTACATGATTGTGTATTTATGGGCAAATATTATTTTGTGCATGTGTATGTTTGGAAGTGAACATTAATAATGACTTACCGCTGAGCCTGGTATAAAAATCAAAAACTGATGTCTTCCTGCAGCTCCTAAGATAGTGAGATTTTAGTCCATTCAAAGGTGATACCTATAATGCATCATTCCCTCACATGCCAAATCCAGCTCATTTCAGGAGTCCTTCAACGTTTGTATTTGCTGTCTTGTTAATTTTAAAACAAAATTTGCAATAATTATTTTGAGCCACATTTTCAAATGTCACTTTTATTCTGCATCCTGAAAGGATTCCAGAATTGTGCAAAAAATTACATATTGGGGCTTTTATTTTCAAGGGAGTCTAAGGAAGTTCGTGCAGTAGATAGGAATTCAGAACTTCTTCCAGGCCCAGGTCCTCCAAGGTATTATGCACCCAGCTCTCATGGGACTTGGTTTCTGGTTTTGCCACTGACATACTTGGTAGCTCTGGGCAATAGCCAATACTTGGTGCTTCACAGCAGGTGAAAAATCAACTCATCCAGTGCTGAACATGGAATGTAACTTATTCCTTATGCCTGGAGGCTAGTTCAGAAGAACTCAGTTCCCATTCAGGCACCAAATGAAATGGTGCCCATGGATGAATTGAATCTGATAATGACATCAGCCTCATGATAGCGGCTAATGGAAGGAACTGTCATAACTCAACTGTAGAGATGATCAGGGGAAAAAAGTCCCATTAGTCACTGCTCTGTCGATATAAAGTGTCTATATGGCTGCCATGACTGCAGTATCTGAGCCAGGAGTGCTCAAAAACATTCCATCCCGATGTTTTCCAATGTATATATTGCAGGGTTCACCAAACAACATTTTCACAGAAAGTCTTCACTTTCCTTGAACATTTTCTGTTTTTCATTTAAAGAAATGAAAACTGGAAAAACGAATATTTTTGGCTGAAAATTGTATTTTTAATTTAATTTAATTGAATGTTTTTTGACAGTTTTCAAACTAAAAAGTTCAGCTTTGAAAAATGTTGGGGATTTTCTTTGACAAAAAAACCCTAAATTTTCATGAGGAAACAAAGTTTCCAACCACCTCTGTTTTAACTACTAACTCTTTAATATATTTATCCTCACCCCAACCCTACAAGGCAGGGCAGTACTATTATATCCATGTTACAGATGGGAACTTTTGTCCAGACAGAATGATGTGCCCAAGATCACACAGGAAACCCAGGGCAAAACAGGTAGCTGAGCGGTTCTCTCAGGTTCCAGGTTAGCGTCCAAACCACCTGGACTATTCTTCCTCTGCCATTGCTGTCACGCTGTCTGGAATGGCTCACAACCATGAGTGCCAATCTCAGGTCAGACTGTCAGAACACAGGGCAGACACCCCAAACTGGGGGTATATTCTATAATGAAATTTCACCAAGCCAGTAATAAATGTGAACTACTGGGTCACTATATTAGTATTACCATGGTGTCACAGACAGTCCCCTAGGATCTCCAGCCAATCTTACTACCCAGATAAACTGGACTTTGTGATAAAAGGTTATTAAAACAAACAATCACATTATATTAGGTTACTCCCAACCCCAAAGGGTCAGTCACTTATCCCAGGTCAATGGATACTCTTGATCTCACATCAAAGGCAACGCTGGCAGCAAATGTCTCTAGTAAACTAACTAAAGGTTTATTAGGTAAGAAAAGAACTGAAAGTTACTGAGAGGTTAAAGCAGGTAAAATACATTAACAAGTTTGGACAGTCCAAGTTTGTCAGTCCAAAGTGACAGCAGAGATGTGGTGATCTAATAGTTTTCCATAAGTCTCTCAGGGTTCCCCAAGATAACTTTGGGGATCTCTGTCTTGCATCTGGAATGTTCCCTGAAAGTGTCCAAACAGCTCAGAGATACAGAACCCTTCCCTGTATCCATTCTTATAGCTGTCTTCCCCCGAAAGCAATCTGGCAAGTGTTTCCATCACAGCATGGGTTTTTCCTCTGTTGACTAAACGCAGACTGGGTCTGTGGATTTCCCTTTGTCAAACACAATGACCCGTGCTTTGAAGTTAGCATGTTCTTCATTTACATTTCCAAGGCTCCAGTCGCATTTGATGGGCAAACGTAATTACCGGGATACATGCGATGTAAATTGCAATGTAACAGCATACAACAATTCTTCATAAGTTTTCATGAAGTTCACACATCAAGTAAATTCACACTTTGGATCTAGCGTTAATTAAGTACAGGGATATACATAATGTAAAGGGATAGCATTCAACAGGCTACAGATAAATGAAGGCAATATCATTCCCATTTCCTTTGAACTAAATTAACACTTGAGTGAATTAGTACACTTAACATTTCTTTGATATTAACGTTAGTGATGGCAATATAGTATGTAGTCCTGTTTATTTGCCTGAGATAGAATTTGGGGTTTTGTTTGCCCGCTTGAATTTTGCGGTTTTTAAAATATAATTGTTTGTGTCTTATATCCTTATCAACGTATGTGAACAAGGGGAAAAAAACAGTGTGTGTTGCTTCTGCCTACAGCCAGATGGGTTTTTAGTACAAAGAGAAAAGATTAGAAATAGAGTTCAAGTGTTGCTGGATATGGTGGGAGTTTGATATACAGTGTATAATTGATGGCTGCCTGACTCCTCTCCCAAGACAAAGTCAAGTAACCAGTTGGGAGGGGCCAGGAGGCTGTGGGGGAAGCTATAAGGAACACTAAAAATCAATGAAAAAGGCAACTCTGACCCGTGCATAACCTCCCTCCTTACCTCTCCCATGGGGTACAAAAGAGGTAGTACTGAAGCCCCCAGACTCGAGACCCTACAAAATGGAATAGGACCATACATTGCAAGGCTGGTACCAGGGGCGTACACTACAGGTATAATTAAGCCCACTTCAAAGGAGGAGGGAGAGAAAGCTCTATTGGTGTAAAGAGCTGTGGTTATGCTTGCTTGTTAACCCCAATAAACATCGCATTGCCTGCATTTTGGACTCTCACTATCTGCTTTCTGTCTGCGTGACAAGAACAAGGGAGGGCAGGGGAAGCCCTAACAACACACTAGTGCATAGGCCTATTGCTCTGACCTGAGCTGGCCTGTCAGTGTCACAATTGCTACATGACCAGAGGGAGCAACGTTATTAAGGTCTGTCTTCACAGGGATAAAAAGAACCATGGCTGACCTGGGTCAGCTGACTTGACCTCATGTGGCTCAGGCTCTGGGGCTGAAAAATTGCTGTTTGGACATTTGGACCCTGGCTGGACCCCGAGCTCTGGGATCCTACACAGCAATTTTTAGCCCCACTCCCCAAGCTCTGCAGCCCCGAATCAGCTGACTCAAGCCAGCCGCAGCCATGCCACAGGGCTTTTATCCCTGTGTAGACATACCCTAAGGGACTGGGACTCATGACACCCGGGTTATATTCTTCAGAGCTGTTGTGTGACCTCTGGCCAGTCACTTCCCCTCTGTACAATCTGAAAAATGAGGATGATGATACTGACCCGGCTTGATAAATCACTTTGAGATCTACAGCTACGTTGTATCATTATCTAGATCGACAGGGGAACCAGGCACAGCACAGGGAAGAACACTTGACGAGTGCAGCTGGGTGGGAAATGGGTTTCCCATCCTGCAAGACTTTTCAAGATTTTGAGGCAGACAAAGAAGGTGAGGTAACATTTTTTATTAGACCAACTTCTGTTGGTGGATGGGACAAGCTTTTGTGCTTCACAGAGCTCTTCCTCTGATTTGGAGAAGAGAACCATAGTGTCCAAGATCAGTACAAGGTGGGATAGATTGTTATGTGTAAGGAGATCACACATGTTGTAGGAGACCACTTAAAATGAAAGGTTTCAGAGTAACAGCCGTGTTAGTCTGTATCTGCAAAAAGAAGAACAGGAGTACTTGTGGCACCTTAGAGACTAACAAATTTATTAGAGCATAAGCTTTCGTGGACTACAGCTCACTTCTTCGGATGCATATAGAATGGAACATATATTGAGGAGATATATATACACACATA
>NC_048311.1:37568782-37597375 GCF_013100865.1 Trachemys scripta elegans
GTTGCCAACTCTGTCCACATATCTATTCAAGGGACACCATCATAGGACCTAATCACATCAGCCACGCCATCAGAGGCTCGTTCAACTGCACATCTACCAATGTGATATATGCCAATGTGATATATGCCATTATGTGCCAGCAATGCCCCTCTGCCACGTACATTGGCCAACCAGTTTTGCACCCACCTTATAGTAGCTCCATCTAGGTTGCATTTTCCTAGTTTGTTTATGAGTCAAGATATACCACGTCTACCACTTCCCCCCATCCACAAGGCTTGTTACCCTGTCAAAGAAAGCTATCAAGTTGATTTGACACAATTTATTCTTGACAAATCCATGCTGACTGTTTCTTATCACTTTATTATCTTCTAGATGTTTGCAAATTGATTGCTTAATTATTTGCTCCATTATCTTTCCAGGTACACAAGTTAGGCTGACTGGTCTGTAATTCCCCGGGTTGTCCTTATTTCACTTTTTATAGGCCTTGTTTACACTGGCAAGTTACTGCGCAGTAAAGCAGCTTTCTGCGGTGTAACTCCCGAGGTGTACACACTGCCAAGCCACTGTGTGCGCAGAAACTCCTCAGTTGCAGCATTGCAAAAAAACCACCTTGACGAGAGTCGTCAGCGCAGAGCGCAGAGACTCCAGCACTGTATTGGCAGTGTAAACACATTACAGCACAGAAAGCAATCAACTGGCCTCCGGAAGTGTCCCATAATCCCTCTAGTGGCCACTCTGCTCATTGTTCTGAACTCGTCTACCCTGGAGGCATGCGCCCATCCCCTTCAAATCTCTGTTTCTGACAGTCATTGCATGCAGTGCTGATCTGCTCTGGGACATAAAGCAAACCACCAATGTGGAATGCTCCTGTGGTGGGTGTGTGTGTGTGTGTGTGTGTGTGTGTGTCCCCACCCCAGCCCTGGGCTCTCCCCCAACTGCACCCTCTTGCCGCCTCAGCCCTGGGTCACCAGTAACTCGCTTCCAGGGCAGGTCATTCAGCAGGAATTTTGGATGTGTACAGAACACAGATAGGAATGGTTCCCATATGGTTACAGAACTGCAGTAAAGTGGAATCATTTTCAGCTTGTGTGATTGGAGGATATCTGGATGCATATTATAAGACTGTTCTACATAAATGAGGAAAAGTTGAGGTGCCTTTAATATTTTTTTGTTCCACTCTTTGTTTCTATGGGGAATTTGCCAATGCAATATCACGGTCTTCCTTTTAAACAAATAAAACTAAAACTAAAAAAATAAACCAATGGCTGTTGAAAATAGCAATTCCAGTCCTAATAACCACTGGGAAGCATTTCTTGCTCAATTTATCCTACTTTTTCTACAGCAAGTTACAGTGGATCAGTATATTTGATTTGGGAGAAATGAAGTAACAGCTGCCCAAACTGAGCTTGAGCACTCCTGAATTTTGAGGTGTTCAAATCTGGAAGGCAGGTGCTAGATTCCCTTTCTGAATATTAGCTAAATCTGGAAAAGAAAAGTCAATATCTGCTTCCATGGCTCAGAAGTGGAAATCCTCCTACGTGCCTGGTACTGTATCTAAAGCTGCCCAGTCTAGCAGAGCCTCCCCGCCCTTACTTTTCATTTTAAATTCTAGTGGGATCCACGTACCTCCCTTGCCAGGCTTCAGATAGAGAGGAGCACTGTCCATTTAGTCCACCCAATTCTTTCTTTGTGAGAGAGCCCAGGGCTGGGGTGGCAGAAGGTGCGGGTGCGGGGGGAGGGGAGGGAGGGAAGAGCCCAGGGCTGGGGCAGCAGGGGGATGCAGGTGGGGGTCAGAGCAGGGGCAGCAGAGGATGTGAGCAGGGGAGAGTCCAGGGATGGGGCAACACAGGGGTGAGGGGGGAGCCCAGGGCTGGGGTGGGGGGCAGCAAAAAACCTAGAGCTGGCTCTGTCCCTACCATTCACAGCAAGCTGCAGGGTTCAGTTCCATACTCCTTCCCAGTCCCTTTTCTGTTGCTAGCGGCCAAGGGAATACTGGGAAATGTAGTTCTTTCCCTGCTCCAGTGCTGGCTCTATAGACAGGGAGCTAACAAAGGAACTACAGCTCCCAGGGCCCCCTGTTGGTTCTGAGCTCCCATGCTGGATTCTTGCGCCCCTGCAAATATGCTGCCTCAAGCAACTGCTTGCTTTGCTGGTGCCTAGAGCCGGCCCTGATGCTGACACACTCTCTGTCCCCTAAAACATACTGTCTCTCCCCCACCTCCATACACACACAGAGTATCTGTCACACACTCAACCCACCCACCCTTCAGTTGAAAAGCAGCTGTAGTAGGATGCCATGGAACAATGGGATTGGGAAACCTGCATCATGTGACACTGTGCCTGCCCCATAAGGCATTGCAAACCCTTCCCAAAGCACCCTGCGGCCAGCTGCACAGTGGGATAGCTACCACAATGCACTGCTCTCTTTGCCCTTGCAAAAGCTGCTAATGTGGATGCGCCCCACCATCAGAAGGAGCACAGTGTGGACACGCAACAGCGGTTTAATTCCAGCGCTTTAGTAAAAAAAAGTGGTATAACTTGTTGAGCAGAAACTTGATAGTGTAGACATATCCATAGATTGGCACTATATTTGCCCTTTCCCAAGGGTTACCATACGTCTGGATTTTCCCGGACATGTCCGGCTTTTGGGGATTTCCTCCCGGACGGGGATTTGAGGCCCAAAAAGCCAGACATATCCGGGAAAATCCAGACGTATGGTAACCCTTGGGAAAGGGNGCCGGGGGCCACGTCTGGCGGTGCGGGGCCGGGGCTTGGGGCCGGCGGTGCGGGGCTCAGGGCCGGGGCTGGCGGTGCGGGGCCGGGGCCAGGCCTGGGCCGGCAGTGCTCGGTCAGGGGCTGGGGGTGCTCGGCCGGAGGGCCGGGGCCGGCGGTGCTCGGCCGGGGGCTTGGCTGGGTCCGGCGGTGCTCGGCTGGGGGCCGGGGGCTGGGCCAGCGGTGCTCGGCCGGGGCCAGGGCCGGGGCTGGCGGTGCTCGGCCGGGGGCCGGGGCCAGCGGTGCTCAGCCGGGAGCTGGGGCCGGGGCCGGCGGTGCTCGGCTGGGGGCCAGCGCCCCAGGGCCCGAGTCGAGCTGGGCGGGAGACGCCAGGGCCAGAGCCTCTTGGCCTGGGCCAGCTGGCCGCCGGAGGGAGCCGCTTGGCCCGGGGGCCGGACTGGGCCGTGCCTCCTCATGCCCCCCCGCCCCAGCTCCAGCTTCCCTGCTACCTGCCTGCTTCAGGCTTCCCGCGAATCAAATGTTTGAGGGAAGCAGGGGAGGGGGAGGGACAGGGGGGGCTAAGCATTCAGGGGAGAGGGCAGAGTTGGGGCGGGGCCGGGAAGGGGCGGGGCTGAGGCAGGGGGAAGGGGTGGGGCTGGGGGCGGAGTTGGGGCGGGGCCGGGGCCCCGTGGAGTGTCCTCTTTTTGGACACTTAAAATATGGTAACCCTACTTTCCCAGTCTTCTGGAATCTCCCTCAGCTTCCATGACTTTTCAAAGATAATCACTAGTGGTTCAGATATCTCCACAGTCAGCTCCTTGAGTATTCTAGGATGCTATTCATCAGGTCCTGGTGACTTGAAGACATCTAATTTGTCCAAGTAATTTTTAACTTGTTCTTTTCCCTATTTTACTAGGGCTACCATATGTCCGGATTTCCCCGGACATGTCTGGCTTTTCAGTCTATAAATAGCCGTCCGGGGGGGATTTTTAAAAATCTAAAAATGTCTGGGATTTCCCCCCGGTCAGCTATTTATAGATAGAAAAGCGGCGGCCAAGCACCGCTGGGCACCCAAAGCCCCTTCCCAGCTCCCCCCATCCCCTGCAGCCTTACCACGCTGTCCGGCCCGCAGTTGTCCTCCCCCTCCTCCCCTCCCCTGAATGCTCCGCCCCCTGCTCCTCCCCCTTCCCTGCTTCCCGCTAATCAGATCTTCGCGGGAAGTCTGAAAAGAAGCAGGGGCAAGCGGGAGGCAGCAGCAGGTAAGCTGGGGCGGGGGGGGCACGAGGAGGAGAGCTCCAGGGAGGCGCGGCCTTGGCCGAGCGGCTCCCTCCCGCCCAGGCCGAGAAGCGCCCGGCTGCCCCAGCGGCTCCGGCCCAGCTCGGGCCCCAGCACTCCAAGCCCGGACCCGGCCCGGCTCAGGCCCCAGCACCCCCAGCCCAGACCCAGCCCGGCTCGGGCCCCAGCACCCCCAGCCCGGACCTGGCCCGGCTCGGGCCCCAGCAGCGCCGGCCCGGCTCGGGCCCCACAACCCCGGCCGGAGCGCAGCCCGATTCCTGGGTTCTTTAAAGCTGGCCCTGGTCAGGAGACAGGGAGGGGGGGTTGGATGGGTCGGGAGTTTGGGGGGGGGAATTGTCAGGGGGGCAGGGGTGTGGAGAGGGGTTGGGACAGTCAGGGACAGGGAGCGGGGGGGCTGTCAGGGGGCAGGGGTGTGGAGAGGGGTCGAGGCAGGCAGGGAGCAGAGGGGGTTGGATGGGTCAGGAGTTCTGGGGGTCCTGTCGGGGGCGGGGAGCAGTTGGATAGGGCATGGGAGTCCCCGGGGGTGTGAATATGGGGTGGGGGTGTGGATAAGGGTCGGGGCAGTCAGGGGACAGGTAGGGTCATAGGGCGTTCTCAGGAGGGGGCAGTCAGGGGACAAGGAGCGGGGGGGGTTGGCGGTTCTGAGGGGGGCAATCAGGGGGTGGGAAGTGGGAGGGAGTGGATGGGGATGGGGCAGGGGCGGGGCTAGAGCGGGGCTCCTCCCCCCCTCAGTGTCCTCTTTTTTGCTTGTGGAAATATGGTAACCCTAATTTTACCCTCTTCTGATACTACCTCATTTTCCCTGGCATTCACTACATTAGACGTCCAATCACCACCAACCTTCTTAGTGAAAACGGAAACAAAGAAGTCATTAAGCACTTCTGCCATTTCCACATTTCTGTTATTATTCCTCCTCATACACCATAAAGTAATGGGACACAGACTAAACCAGTTCACATCTGGTGCTGACAGAGTGCGTAGGTGACAGTTCTAAAGGTGCAACATCCAGTTCCTACTTTTACAAGTACAAAGCACAAGTAAACAGCACAGCTCCTCTCTGCTTCTCTGAATTACCTGCTTCCGTCCCCACTGGGAAATCATTGTAACAGACATTTCCCCTTCCCAATGCTTCCGACACTGGTACATTTCTACATACAATTCACAGCACTTCAGGTGAGAAAACCCTGCGGGTGGGACTTTCACAGCTCCCTTGGGGATTTGCACATTCAATGCCCATTACTTTAAACAAAAATTGGGCATTCAGCTCCCTTAGGCAGCTATGAGAACCCCAGCTCCCTATAAACAGAGATCACTGAAAGACAATTTCTGCCTTTTGGGACTAAAGGAAAAAAACCTACAGCTGAGCACTTATACTACAATGGAGAGTTCATTGCTCTGTTGCTGTAGCAGGATCTCAGGCTGAACAAATCTTAGGCTGTGTCTACACTGCCACTTTCAGCGCTAAAACTTTAGTCATTCAAGGGTGTGAACCCCCCCCCCTTCCTCCCCCCCTCCCCCCCGAGTGGCAAAAGCTTTAGCGGTGAAAAGTGCCAGTATGCTGCTCCCGGCGATAAAGCCACCACCGCTCGTTCGGGGTGGGGTTTTTATGCTCCCGGCGATAAAGCATGACTACACTGCCACGGCCGCGCTGTAATATGGGCAGTGTAGACATACCCTTAGGGTATAAGGTAACAGCTAACCCTTCCATTTGCACAGCCACTACTCTGCCCATCCACAGCTCCTGCTCACCTGCATGGGGAGATGGGAGGTGGGGGGTTCATGCACAGCCTGAAGGGCAGAATAGGGATATAAGTTCCCCCTGCCCAGCTTTGCATTCTGGTTTTCCTGCAAGCAGCCAAGTTACATATGTCGGCGCTCCAAGCCCAGCAACCTGAGCCTCACAAGGTGTTTCAAACGGAGCCAGGCCAATCCCCAGGGAACAGTTCAGAATCACATTCCATTGGGATCCTTGAGTGAGATCTGAAGGGGTGAAACCACTTGACACTTCTTGGTTCAAACATGATCATAATTTATTCAGCTCCCCCTTCACCCTCAGCCCAGCTCCCATTGCCTGAAACTCCTCCAAACATTGAATCAAAGCCCCTTAATCTCAGTATCTTTACTTCCGGTTTTGTTTATATCTATCCATCTACCACCAAATTCCCCCCTTTTGTTACTTCACCTTTCGCTCTGTGTTGCCTCCAGAAGCAGTAACTGGCCAGGCCAATGAGAACAGCCAGGAGAGCCAGGATCACACCCAGAGCCACCATCCAGGGATTGACCCTCGGGAAAAACAGCTCTGCAAGAGAAAGTGTAGTTGACTTGGGAGCAAACACGCGCAGAATGAAGGCAGGACACTGCGACAGTGGTGATGCTATGACGAGTTAAGCGTCTCACAGGGTAATACACAGGGAGATGCGGCTGCTTTGTGCTTTATTATTAAGCCAATGAAAACCCAAGCTTTAGCCTGGTTACTGAACATGGTTAATTAATGGGAGGGGGTGTGTTGAGGGAGGGGAGAGCGTAGGGTGCAGCTCCATTATGCTACACCATCCCCCACTGGCGTAAGTTCAGGCATTCCCTAGGCTGCTCTAACTGATCCCAAGGCTGAAGCCAGTGCAGACTGGATCTCAGAATCAGAGAGTTGTGAGGAGCTTCCTGACACCCTGTGCTCACTGGGGTTCAGCCACATGAAAGAATCTGGCCCAAAATATGTTAATGCAGGATTTTAATAAAAACAAAACTGAGCCTGGAGATTCAAAGTAAAAATTCCCCCAGCGTCCTCTTTCCTGGGCCTTGGAGCAATGGCTGACTAGAGGGTTCTTGCTAAGTGATTAGTGCGGTGTATTGAAACCATGTATAAATTACAAGTTCACACTTGAAATCCTGAGGGGATTCCTGGTCCTGCTTGCAGGCTAGGGGGCTCTGTAGGGAGCATGCATCTGGGTCCTCTGCAGTCAGTCTGCAAAGAGCCAGCCTAGAGCAGGGTGGGTTTGGTTCTCCCTCTCTGCCTTAGGGAGCAGCCTGCTTTATCTCTCTCTGTATTTGGCTGTGGCGTGTTAGAGTTCTGGATTCTTAGAAATAAAGCAGTGTTACATTGCAGCCTTTCAGAAAGAGTATTTATGTTTTGTTTCTAACTCTCTGTGTGTGCCGTGAACATAACAATCAGGTAATACTGGGCATATCATAGACTAACCAGAAGTGCAGCACTATGAGACCTCAAACAACTGGTGCTTTACCAATACAACATTCTTACTATTATAGTGATGAAATATTCATTCGATAGTAACCAAGTTATTTGGTAGATAACAATACAAAATCAGGACCTTTTTTTCTAAAAATTAAGGTGCTCTTAGGTAAGATTTTGTTTCTGCATATTTTGGGCCTGAACTTTTATTGCTGGTAGTTTCAGATGTAATCTAAGTAGCAATGCTCAGGCCATATTCAGGGCTCTCTTGTGCTTGTCAGGAAAAATGACTTTATTACCCAGATTTTCATAAATATTTAGCACCCACAACTCTCACTGAGAACAAAGAAGAATTCCCTCGCCCAGCCCCACAGAGAATTGTGATGTTCACAGCGTGTGCGCACATGCACACACAAACACAAAGTGAGATACAAGCATAAATACTCCTGCTGGAAGGTTGCAGTGTATCATGACTTTATTTCTTAGAATCTAGAATCTGAATACACAAGAACCCTAGAATAGAGAGGAAGGCATCTCCCTAAGGCAGCAGGCACAACTCACCCACCTTGCTCTACGGTGGCTCGTCTATAGGCCCAGTTAGTGCACAGCAGGCTGGGGTGTAAATCAACTGTGCACTGGCCTGCTGCGCACTAACTGGCTGTGTGCACCCTGCTGCACTGCACTAAAAGTTCCCTGGTGCATTTTGATCTGTTCCCGTTTTAAAGTGGGGAATTTTTAGTGCATGTAGCAGGGTCCAGCCCAAGCTCAGACATCTATACCACAATTTAACAGGCCCTTAGCCTGAGCCAGCTGGCCTGGGTCACCAGCGGGTTTTGAATTGCAGTGTAGACATATCCAAAGAGAACTGAGGTTATTCAGGACTTTACAAGACGTGCTCAGTACATTGAAGGTTCAGGCCAATAAACAGGAGACACAATGATAAATACTCTCTGCCCATGTCTGCAACCTCTCAATCTATCCATGTGCGGCACAGACAGGCACTGACCTGCTATGGAAATCTCTGACTCTCTCTCCTGGTTGAGAAGGAGATTCCTGACAGAGCAGAACACTTTCTGGTTGGACTCTTCTGTTATAACAATGGCAATCTCTGTTTGAAACAGGTCATTGGCCTCTTGGGATATGTTTTCAGAAGCTGATGGCAAGAGCTGCCCCTGGAGATCTCTCCACTGAGCCTCAGGCTGTGGGTACCATCCGGCTGATCGACACACAACCCGGATCCCTCCGTCCTGATGTCCCTCCACAGAGATGGCAGGAGCAGAGCCGAAACCTACAGAAGAAATAAATGAACTTGTGATAATCCTACAGTACCCCGTAATGAGCCAAAAGTTTTATTACACTGTTATAGATTCATAGATTCATACATTCATAGATTCTAGGACTGGAAGGGACCTCGAGAGGTCATCGAGTCCAGTCCCCTGCCCGCATGGCAGGACCAAATACTGTCTAGACCATCCCTGATAGACATTTATCTAACCTACTCTTAAATATCTCCAGAGACGGAGATTCCACAACCTCCCTAGGCAATTTATTCCAGTGTTTAACCACCCTGACAGTTAGGAACTTTTTCCTAATGTCCAACCTAGACCTCCCTTGCTGCAGTTTAAACCCATTGCTTCTTGTTCTATCCTTAGAGGCTAAGGTGAACAAGTTTTCTCCCTCCTCCTTATGACATCCTTTTAAATACCTGAAAACTGCTATCATGTCCCCTCTCAGTCTTCTCTTTTCCAAACTAAACAAACCCAATTCTTTCAGCCTTCCTTCATAGGTCATGTTCTCAAGACCTTTAATCATTCTTGTTGCTCTTCTCTGGACCCTTTCCAATTTCTCCACATCTTTTTTAAAATGCGGTGCCCAGAACTGGACACAATACTCCAGCAGAGGCCTAACCAGAGCAGAGTAGAGCGGAAGAATGACTTCTCGTGTCTTGCTCACAACACACCTGTTAATACATCCCAGAATCATGTTTGCTTTTTTTGCAACAGCATCACACTGTTGACTCATATTTAGCTTGTGGTCCACTATAACCCCTAGATCCCTTTCTGCCGTACTCCTTCCTAGACAGTCTCTTCCCATTCTGTATGTGTGAAACTGATTTTTCCTTCCTAAGTGGAGCACTTTGCATTTGTCTTTGTTAAACTTCATCCTGTTTAACTCAGACCATTTCTCCAATTTGTCCAGATCATTTTGAATTATGACCCTGTCCTCCAAAGCAGCTGCAATCCCTCCCAGTTTAGTATCATCCGCAAACTTAATAAGCGTACTTTCTATGCCAATATCTAAGTCGTTGATGAAGATATTGAACAGAGCTGGTCCCAAAACGGACCCCTGCGGTACCCCACTCGTTATGCCTTTCCAGCAGGATTGGGAACCATTAATAACAACTCTCTGAGTACAGTTATCCAGCCAGTTATGCACCCACCTTATAGTAGCCCCATCTAAATTATATTTGCCTAGTTTATCAATAAGAATATCATGCGAGACTGTATCAAATGCCTTACTAAAGTCTAGGTATACCACATCCACAGCTTCACCCTTATCCACAAGGCTCATTATCCTATCAAAGAAAGCTATCAGATTGGTTTGACATGATTTGTTCTTCACAAATCCATGCTGGCTGTTTCCTATTACCTTACCACCTTCCAAGTGTTTGCAGATGATTTCCTTAATTACTTGCTCCATTATCTTCCCTGGCACAGAAGTTAAACTAACTGGTCTGTAGTTTCCTGGGTTGTTTTTATTTCCCTTTTTATAGATGGGCACTATATTTGCCCTTATCAAAAGCCATTTCGTATTAAACTGAGAATTGAATGTGAGTCCACGAGTGCAGCTGGTCAGTTAATCTGGTCAGATTTCAATTTGATAGAATTAATCTTAATGTCAGGGCTGTTCTATGCACAAACTTGCTACAGTTTTGCTAAAGTGGATTTTTTTAAACCAATGCAAACCCCTGTGTGGACACTCTTAAATCAAGAAGGAATCGACACAAGCTGCATTAATATAAGCCATTTCCAAACCATTTAAGAGTGTCCATGTAGGGTTTTGCACTACTTCATTGTAACCAGTGCATGTGTATATATAGACTAGAGATGGGCAAACTACGGCCCCTGGGCCACATCCGGCCGCAGGACCATTCTGCCCGGCCCCTGAGCTCCTGGCCCGGGAGGCTAGCCCCCGGCCCCTCCCCTGCTGTTCCCCCTCCCCCGCAGCCTCAGCCGCCAGCACAATGCTCTGGGGGTGGGGCTGCGAGCTCCTGGGGAAGCGCAGCAGCAGAGCCCGGCCTGACCCGGTGCTCTGACCTGTGCTGTGGCGTGGCTGACTCCAGCTGGGCGGCACGGTGCCTATCATGATACAGCCGCGCCACCAGCCACCGGTGCTCCAGGCAGCATGGTATGGGGGCAGGGAGCGGGAGAGGGGGGTTGGATAGGGGGCAGGGGAGTTTGGGGGGTGGTCAAGGGCCGGGGCAGTCAGAGGGCAGGGAACAGGGGGGTTGGATCGGGCAGGGATCCCGGGGGGGCAGTCAGGAAGGAGAGGGGGGGTTGGATTGGGTGGCGGGGGGCAGTTAGGGGCAGGACGTCTAGGGCAGTCAAGGGACAGAGAGTGGGGGGCTGGATAGGGCAGGGATTCCAGGGGGGCCATCAGGGAACAGGGGGGTTTGGATGGGGCAGAAGTCCCGGGTGGGCTGTCAGGGGGCAAGAAGCACGGGGGGTTCAGAATGGTGGCGGGGGCACAGCCTCCCCTACCTGGCCCTCCATACAATTTTTGAAACCTGATGCAGCCCTCAGGCCAAAAAGTTTGCCTGCCCCTGGTATAGACAAACAAATTAATTCACTACCAAAAAACTTTGTTACTGGGGAGTTCAGGTTGCCTCGGCTGTGCCTTGTACCCTTCCAGAATGCAGAAGTTGGCAGCAGAAAACTGGACTTCACTGAGAAACAGGAAACACACCCACACTCACACCCACAAAATACAGACATTAGATAACAAAAAAATGCAGGGTTAAGGTAATGCCTTCTGCACCAGATCACACTTTTACTGATGAGCTAAACTGAAATAAAATGAGCTTAATCTGAATGATCTTAATCCAGCCGGTGGGAGCAGTGACCCAGTGGGGGTGGCAGGCGGGAGCAGCAGGCAGGCGGCTGGCAGGAGCAGCGAGCAGGCGGCCAGTGGGTGCGGCAAGCAGGCAGCCGGCAGGAGAAGCGGGCAGGTGGGAGCAGGGTACAGTTGGCCAGCAGGAGCAGCGGGCAGGCGGTTGGCTGGGACGGCCAATGGGAGCAGTGAGCAGGCGGCCGGCGGGACCAGCAGGCAGACGGCCGGTGGGGGCGGCCATTGGGAGCAGCAGACAGGTGGCTGGTGGGTGCATTTACCCCCCTTCCCCTGCTCATGGCAGGACCAGAATGCACACAGATGTACCTATGAACTCTGGGTCTGTGCAGGCACAACAACTGTGAATGGTGTGTTAAACGGGGGGCACACTACAAAAACTTGGTTGTTGGACTCAAGAACCTGAAGCAAAGGACGCTGCCCAGCATACTCTGGGGAGGGTGTCTTGCTCATGCTTTTGTGTTTATGAATATCACTTGTGCTGTTTTCTCAGATTAATGCTAGGTTACTTTTATTAAAGAAACTATTTCTATCTCTGCTTGCGAGAGGGGAAGAATTGCCTCTTAGAAGTGCCCAGAGGGTAGAGTGAAATTTTCCCACGTTACTGGGCGGGAGCTCAAGCCGGTTTTGGTTATATTGTTGAAAAGGAAGCCCCTAGATATTGAACCCGGCCCTTCTTGCTGCCCACTCCAGCTGGCAGAAGGGTTACATTATTATAGCACTTTTTGATTGTCAGCGTAACTTTTGTCAACAAAAGTTGGCCGTGTAGACAAGGCCTATTTCAAGGTGGATGGATTTTTTGTTTTTTGTTTTGATTTTGATTTTCTTTTTTGAGATGTAATCTGTATCCAGGAGATAATTCAGAAGGTGATGAAACTATTTTTGAAAAGAAAATAAATTACACGGCAAACACTCGCTGGGAGGGGTGATGGGGATGGAAGAGGAGATGGGAACAGGGGTTGGGTCTGCAGCAAGGCATGTGGGTATTATGGGGAGGGGGATAAATGGGAATGGGGGGAGGGGAGGAAAAAGGGTTGGGGCCTCCTAAGGTAAGGGGAAGGAGTGGGGTGGGAGGTATTTGATATGGTAAGCGTTGGTAGTAAAAGTTGTGGGTTTAGGGGCAGGGAGTCCTGTGAGCCCCAAATTCTCCCTTTTCCCATTCTGGGATCTGGGGGAGTCCTACTCTTTTGCAGGGCTTTGAATTCCTTTTTCTTCCCACTGTATGTCCTGGGATCTGGGATCCCCTGCCACTCTTGGGCTGTCTAACCCCCTCGTATGATCTGTAACCAAGGGGGAGTGGGGGGCTGAATGCGATGAAAATGTAAACATCTGCAATGCAGGAAATGAATAGTTAAAATACACATCACCCCTGTGTGGGGTTGGAAGAGTGTGTGGGGAAGGGGGAGTTGGATTGGGTGGGCCTGCAACATGGCTGGGGTCCTGGGGAAATCTGGCTGGACCAGCGGGCGGGGGGCCCAGCTAGTCCTGGTAGTTGGGGTGAGGAGCCCAGCTCAGTGTGCAGCTCAGGCTACATAACCGAGGTAGTGTGTGGCCCACCAGTAAGCTGCTGCCTGTGATGTGGGCTCCCAGAAACGCAGGGCAGAGGGGAGCTACATGTTGTGGGGGATGGTGGAGAAGGAAACAGATACATCAGTCTTCTCTCACATGCTTAAAGTAGCCGCTGTGTAATAAAACTGTCAAGGTGTTGGGGCAGAGACTTGGGATGAGATTTCTCTCACCAGCCCTGTTACGAGCTACACACTGCAAACATTGCACAGCACGACCGTTATCCCCATTGCACTATCACAGAACATACAGGGGGGAAGGGCAGTGAGCAATCACAGAGCAACTGAGTGGCCTAACAGAGTTCCCAGGACTGGGACTATTCCTCGCTCTGCCACTGACCTGCTGGGTGACCTTGGGCAACTCACTTCTCGTCTCCATACCTCAGTTTCCCATCTGTAAAATGGGGGTAATGATGTGACGCTCTTTCAGGTCTACTAATGGAAAAGCACCATACTATACTTTTGGTTATTACCTAGGCACAGTCGTGTAGCAACTGCAAACCTAGGTGAGAACTACAACCACGTAAATGGCCACTAGCTCCTACAACAAACGTTTCCCTTTCTGTTAAAAATAAAAAACAACTAGAAAATTCACTGACAAAACCTTCGTTAGCACAGAGTTCAGGCTGCCTGGTGAGATTATCTCCTGCCCTTCCACAGCACAGTGACAGCTCTGAGACCCTGTCCCCACTACTCTCTCCACTGGTCAGTACAGCTACACTGAACACAGGGAATGCAGCTGCAGTGCAGGCAGATACATGCTGCAATTCAAATCTGTGGAACACGACACAAACAATGCCCCCTTCCTGTAATCCTTCCTCGTGTCTGTTCACTGACCAAAAACTTAGTTACCTCCAGGCAACCTTAACTCTGTATTATCTCCTGCCTTTCCAGAATGCCTTTTTCAGCAAAACTCAGACCTCTAAAACCAGGAAATCTATACTGAAGGTAAAAACCCAAACAAACTTAACTCTGCCCCTTTGGAGCTGGCAATAACCACTGGGAATTGGCTGCATGCACTAAAGCTGCATGCACTGTGCTCGGTGTAGCTGTAATGACCAGTGGGGGGGATTATTTGGAGCATATTGGCAGCACTGTCACTGATATGCGGAGAGGTGCAGGTGTACCTTAAGGGATCGATCATGCCTCATTTCAGTGCTGAGTTGTGCCGGTTGTGTCAGTAGCAGTGCACAGACTCCTTGCCATGGGGATTGTTAGCTGTCTGGTGTCAAATATGCCAGTGATCTCCTGGGCTTGGTGAGGGGTAAGTGAAGGCAACATCCCAGAAGGAATCCTCAGGGCAAGGGTGACGAGACGATAACGTTTTGCAAGTCAGGGGTGGTTTCTGTGGAGCAGGCTCAGTGTTTGAATGTAGACCAGGAGTTCGCTACACCTGACCTAAACCTCATGTCATGGTTACAGAACTAGCTGCACCTCTGTCTCCTTGCTGGTCTCTCTCACAGCACGTTCAGGGGTCAGGCCTCCTGCCTCTATCTGTTCTGGGGGCGGGGAATTCCCCAATTCTCCCACTCTTAGACCAGGCTCTGGGCTACAGGTCCCTGTGTATCAACCACTGTTACCCTGAAGGGGCCACACACGTGCTGAGATCAATTCCAGCCGGTGGCATCAGTTTGGGGAGGATCAGAGTCATTGTTCAGCCCCAGGTGTGCACAAAATAGTTGTAATAACCACAACATGTTAATGTCACCTGACTATTTAGGGGTATTAGTGTGTCTCATTAATTCCTTGCTCTAAAGACCTCACATTTGGACCACTAACCCGACCCCAGACTCCAATGAGTTGCAGTAATTTTCAAAACAATCTGAGTATGCGTGTGAATTTTAGAGAACTTAGAAAAAATGGATATTAAACAGCAAACTAGAATCAACCTTATCCAGAGCACAGTTACTGCCCCACTATAATGAGAAAAATTGTGTCATCTCACAATTAACCCTGTGACTCCACTTATTACCCCACTGAAGACATTAAATCATCAGAAGAAGTTACTGACCTGCCACCTGCAGTTCCAATATAGCATCTTCATAAGAGACACCGGACTGAAAAAAACACACATATGGCCCATCATCGGAGGGTCGGATATCGCGTATTCTCAGGGAAGCTCTCCCATTGGTGATGTTGTTTTTCAAAAGCTCAGTTCTTCCTCGATATTCCAACATCTGCTCTCCGTACTGATCCTGCCCATCACGGTACAGGTGCACAGCTGGAGAGAACTGGGATCGGAACCATCTCACCTCCATGTTCTCAGCGCTCATCCTGGGGGAGAGGTGGCAGGGCAGGATGGCCTCCCCTGCAATGGAGGCAATGACTGGGTGGTCAGGTCCAGTCACTGTGAACTGTGCTGTGAAATGTACAATGAAAAAAGGAAATTAATTTTGCATGGGGGCTGGGAGTAACATTAATTGAACAGTAAAACACACTGTAAGAGAGCGCCCTGCATTAGAAGTGAGAGACCATTTAAAGACAAAAGCCTGACAGAGAAAACTTACCATAAACCAATCAAAGGTCTGAACACACGTTACACTTATACCAAAGAATTGTCATCTGGCACATGGGACTCTCTGGTAGGGTCCAAAGTCATTCAAACCTTTCTCTAAGGGTTTGTCCTCTTGGTTAACAGGTCCTGTCACTTTGCAGCCCAAGATCTCGGGCCTCTGGTCAGTTCAAATCCAGCTTTTATACCAAACATCTTTGTTCTCTTGGGCTTCTGGGACCTGGTCTAGCCCAGTTTATGCAACTCTCCTGAGGGGTGGTACTTCTCTGGAGCTGTTACCTGTCCCACAAGTAATTACCCCCATGGTTTGTAAATTCTGAAGGAGATGGGGTAACCCTCCCCCATGGCATAGATTACAATCCCGAGCCCACAAAGATACATATAACATGTATAGATACCATTGATAAAGGGGGTACAAAATAAACAGAACATTCATAAAGTGAATTTGATAGTCCCCAAAATGCCACATGTGGCTGCAATATCTGTCACACAGAGTTCACACGAGTGTTATACACTGTCCCTATTATCTCTGAATAAAGCTCTAACTTCTCATAGGCACCCTGGGGATAATGGTACTGGGGGCCTGGTTCTCTGATACACCAAGGCCTTTTCGTGCTGCTCCAGCACAGGGGCCTCCTCATCTGCAGGGGGGGGGTGTAAAGGCTGACAAGGTGTAAAGATATGAAAACAGATCATCACTATGCAAGCAATGCCTATAAAGGTAAAGTCAGAGGTCAGATAATGAAGAGGGAGAAGGAGGCAGATAGAAAAGAGCAGGAAATAGAGAATCGGTCACTGTGGAACAGCACAGGATGTGGGAGTCTAGGTGCAGAGACTCAGCATCAGGAGAGACAGAGAGAGCTGGTTAAATTAACAGGATGGAAACCACAGCAGGAGGGAACCAAAATGCCCAAGGAGCTGTGGAGTCATCCCGGGGGTGGAGTGGGTCACTATCAGGGTTTCACTGAAGGCACAGAATGAAGAAGCCAGCAAATATCTTCACATCCTCACTGTGAGATGAGGTCTAGCTCTGAGCCCTAGTCAGATGTGCCTAGTGCAGCATGAATGACTTGTGGGTTGTTACGTCTAAACTGGAGAGTCTAGGATTCAGGACTCCTTCGTGGCAGAAGAGTCTGATTTGTGATGTATACGGTCTGTCAGTGCAGTGTATAGGAATTGGAAGTGTCCTTTTAAATAGTTTGCGAGCCCTGTAGTGGTGCTCACTGTGTTCTGTGTTTTAGAAACTGCCAGAAATCAGTCAGAGCAGTAGGAAGGATGTAGTGTCAAGGCCTGACAATATGGTGTCTAGATAGTAACCACGGTTACTGGGGACCTAGGTGTAGCCTGCGATCTCTCCATGTTGTTGGTTGTTGGCAGGTTGATCAGATGTGATTTACAAGACAAGGCAGTGATGTGAGATGTACATTGATGACCAGCAACAGCAGCAAAACCAGCGAGGAGGCCGGAGCTCCTACCTGACGCCAGCCTGTGAACCTGTAGAGTGAGGCACAGAGCGACGTAACTGGGCAGAGCAGAGCTCACTGTGGTGCCGGGGAAGAACAAGGGAACCTTCCTCGTCATCGTAGCTTGGTCTGGGGAACAAGAGAAATAACAAACCAGACGGCGAGTGAGTGGGATGCAGTGACAGTGCCAGGTTGTCTGACTTTAATAGTCCTGGTCCATTGGTCAGTTATGTTTACATTAGCGCACTTCCCAATATTCATAGACTAAGCTCAGAGGGGCCATTAGATCATCTACTCTGATCTGTGCCACAGGCCAAAGACTCTCACCCATTTACCCCTGTACTGAACATTTGTGTTTGACTGAAGCATCTTCCGGAAAGTCACCAATTGTTGATCTGAAGACAGCAAGAGACGGACAATTCACCACTTCCCTGGGTAGTTTGTTCCAATGATTAATCACCCTCACTGTTATAATTCTGTTCCTTAATTCTAATGAGAATTTGTCCAGTTTTAACTTCCAGCCGTTGGTTCTTGTTATGCCTTTCTTCACTGTACTAAAGAGCCCTTTTGCACCCTGTGTTTTCTCCATGAAGGTGTGACAGGTGGGGAATTTTACTGAAATATTTTTATGAACAATTGGTAGGACTCTGTACCGATCCCCTTGGCATTGCTACTGCTTTGGGGGAAAGAATTGCTTCTCTCGCTGGGACATGGCCGAACAGGCTAGGTGTCTGAGATGTAGAGCCACTCGGACTGTCTGGGCTGGAATCAACCCATATCAATGGAGGATCTTGAAAAGACAATGGGAAGCCTCAACGATTAAACATCAACTCCTACACCAAGTTTCTTCCCCCGACCTCTCTGCAGGGAAGAGGAGCAATAGCCGGGAGCTGGAGCACAAAGGGCGAAGGTGCCAGGTGTCTGTGTTAAAGGACTGGGCTGACAGAGACACAGGGACTCACTTGGGACTGAGAGACAAAACAGGGACAGGGAGAGAGCGATTCAAGCTGGACCCTCCAGCAGCACAGCTCGGCAGAGCCCCAGCTCTGGCCAGGCTGAACCCTCTCTTAAACTTTGCTTCTCTGTGCTGACCTAAGGACTTTCCGATTCTATAGGCCAGATGACTAACACATGGTTAGTTGGTGTGGAAAAGGCTGCCTGGTGTCTCTGCAGATAGTCACTGAGGGTATGTCTACACTACAAAATTAGTTCGAATTTATAGACGCCGGTTTTATAGAAATCGGTTCTATACAGCCGATTGTGTGTGTCCCCACATAAAATGCTCTAAGTGCTCTAGTCGGCGGACCGCGTCCACAGTACAAGGCTAGCGTCGACTTCCGGAGCATTGCACTATGGGTAGCTATCCCACAGTTCCCGCAGTCTCCGCCGCCCCTTGGAATTCTGGGTTGAGATCCCAATGCCCGGATGATGCAAAACAGTGTCGCGGGAGGTTCTGGGTACATGTCGTCAGGCCCCTCCCCCTCCGTCACAGCAACGGCAGACAATAGATTCGCGCCTTTTTACCTGGGTTACCTGTGCAGACAACATACCACGGCAAGCATGGAGCCCGCTCAGCTCAGCTGAGCTCACCGTCACCATATGTCCTCTGGGTGCCGGCAGACGTGGGACTGCATTGCGATACAGCAGCAGCTGCTAACTGCCTTTTGGCGGTAGACGGTGTAGCATGACTAATAGCCGTGGGGCTGGCAGCCGTAGGGCTGCATTGCACCAGCCCCTTGCCCTTTGGTAGAAGACGGTATATTATGACTGGTATCCATCGTCGTCGTACTGCAGAGGCTGTCAATCACGGGCACCTGGGCAGACATGCTACTGTCTCGCTGATGATGGCTACCAGTCGTAATATACTATTTTCTGCCAATTGCCCAGTATTGTCTGCTAAGCACCCAGAAGAGGCCGAGGGCGATCTGGGTGCTGGCAGACGTGGGGCTGCATTGCTACACAGCAGCAGCACCTTTCCTTTTGGTAGACGATGGTATATTACGACTGGTATCCATCGTCATCGTACTGCAGAGGCTATCAGTCATGCTGCACTGTCGGTTGCCAGCTTAAGATGTAAAAAATAGATTTGTTCTGTATTCATTTGCTTCCCCTCCCTCCGTGAAATCAACAGCTCGCTAAACCCAGGGTTTTCAGTTTAATCTTTGGGGGGACCATTCTGTGTGACAGTTGTTTGTGTTTCTCCCTGAGGCACAGCCACCTTTCTTGATTTTAATTCCCTGTACCTGTACGCCATGTCATCACTCGGCCCTCCCTCCTTCTCCTGGTCCGTCAGATACTAGTTTCGCGCCTTTTTTCAGACCAGGCGCCATAGCTAGCACTGGGATCATGGAGCCCGCTCAGATCACCGCAGCAATTATGAGCACTATGAACACCACGCGCATTGTCCTGGAGTATATGCAGAGCCAGGACATGCCAAGAATTCTGTGAAACCACGGGCCCCGGTGCTTTGGAGATCATGTTGTTAATGGGGCAGGTTCTATCCATGGAACGCCGATTCTGGGCAAGGGAAACAAGCACAGTCTGGTGGGACCGCATAGTGTTGCAGGTGTGGGATGATTCCCAGTGGCTGCGGAACTTTCGCATGCGTAAGGGCACTTCCATGGAACTTTGACTTGCTGTCCCCTGCCCTGAAACACCAGAATACCAAGATGAGAGCAGCCCTCACAGTTGAGAAGCGCGTGGCGATAGCCCTGTGGAAGCTTGCAACGCCAGACAGCTACCGGTCAGTCGGGAATCAATTTGGAGTGGGCAAATCTACTGTGGGGGCTGCTGTGATCCAAGTTGCCAGGGCAATCAAAGACCTGGTGATATCAAGGGTAGTGACTCTGGGCAACGTGCAGGCAATAGTGGATCGTTTTGCTGAAATGGGATTCCCAAACTGTGGTGGGGCCATAGACGGAACCCATATCCCTATCTTGGCACCGGAGCACCAAGCCACCGAGTACATAAACCGCAAAGGGTACTTTTCAATGCTGCTGCAAGCCCTGGTGGATCACAAGGGACGTTTCACCAACCTCAACGTGGGATGGCCAGGAAAGGTACATGATGCTCGCGTCTTCAGGCACTCTGCTCTGTTTCGAAAGCTGGAGGAAGGGACTTTCTTCCCGGACCAGAAAGTAACTGTTGGGGATGTTGAAATGCCTATCGTGATCCTTGGGGACCCAGCCTACCCCTTAATGCCATGGCTCATGAAGCTGTACACAGGCAGCCTGGACAGGAGTCAGGATCTGTTCAACTATAGGCTGAGCAAGTGCCGAATGGTGGTGGAATGTGCATTTGGACGTTTAAAAGCGCGCTGGCGCAGCTTACTGACTCGCTCAGACCTCAGCGAAAAGAATATCCCTATTGTTATTGCTGCTTGCTGTGCGCTCCACAATATCTGTGAGAGTAAGGCGGAGACATTTATGGTGGGGTGGGAGGTTGAGGAAACTCGCCTGGCCGCTGATTACGTGCAGCCAGACACCAGGGTGGTTAGAGGAGCACAGCAGGGCACGGTGCGCATCAGAGAAGCTTTGAAAACGAGTTTTGTGACTGGCCAGGTTACAGTGTGAAACTTCTGTTTGTTTCTCCTTGATGAACCCTCCGCCCCCCCGCCACCCGGTTCACTCTACTTCCCTGTAAACCAACCACCCCCACCCTCCCCTCCCCAATTCGAGCACCGCTTGCAGAGGCAATAAAGTCATTGTTTTTTCACATTCATGCATTCTTTATTAATTCCTCACAGAAGTAGGGGGATAATTGCCAAGGTAGCCTGGGATGGGTGCGGGAGGAGGGATGGAAAAGGACACACTGTATTTTAAAACTTTAACTCTTATTGAAGGCCAGCCTTCTGATGCTTAGGCAATCGTCTGGGGTGGAGTGACTGGGTGGCCGGAGGCCCCCGCACCGTGTTCTTGGGCGTCTGGGTGAGGAGGCTATGGAACTTGGGGAGGAGGGCTGTTGGTTACACAGGGGCTGTAGCAGCGGTCTCTGCTCCTGCTGCCTTTCCTGCAGCTCAACCATACGCTGGAGCATATAAGTTTGATGCTCCAGCAGACGGAGCATTGACTCTTGCCGTCTGTCTGCAAGCTGATGCCACCTATCATCTTCAGCCCGCCACTTGCTCTTTTCATCCCACCATTCAGCCCGCCACCTCTCCTTCATATTGTGTTTTTCTCATGTCTGACATTGACTGCCTCCACGCATTCTGCTGTGCTCTATCAGCGTGGGAGGACATCTGGAGCTCCGTGAACATATCGTTCCGCGTCCTCCATTTTCTCTTTCTAATGTTCACTAGCCTCTGTGAAGGAGAAACATTTGCAGCTGGTGGAGGAGAAGGGAGAGATGGTTAAAAAAAAAAAAGACACATTTTAGAGAACAATGGGTACACTTTTGTTACAAGGTCGCGTTTTTCCTCTGCCTGCCGGTTTGGTATGAGAGATCACTCACGCAGTGCCAGGCAACAGATTTCGGCTTGCAGGCAGCCATGGTAAGCCACAGTGTTTTGGCTTTTTTAACCTTCCTAACATGTGGGAATGGTTTCAAACAGCAGCGCATTTCCCACATCAAGGATGAATTGGGTTGGGCATTTAAAATGGGTTTTCAATGTAAAAGGAGGGGCTGTGGTTTCCGGGTTAACATGCAGCACAAACCCAAGTAAACCACGCCCCCACACACACACCCGATTCTCTTGGATGATCACTTCACCCCTCCCCCCACCGCGTGGTTAACAGCAGGGAAAATTTCTGTTCAGAAGAGCAGGAACGGGCACCTCTGAATGTCCCCTTAATAAAATCACCCCATTTCAACCAGGTGAATGATATCACTCTCCTGAGGATAACAAAGAGATAAGGAATGGATGTTGTCTGCATGCCAGCAAACACCGGGACCATACGCTGCCATGCTTTGTTATGCAATGATTCCAGACTACGTGCTACTGGCCTGGCGTGATAAAGTGTCCTACCATGGCGGACAGGATAAGGCAGCCCTCCCCAGAAACCTTTTGCAAAGGCTTTGGGAGTACATGAAGGAGAACTTTCTGGAGATGTCCCTGGAGGATTTCCGCTCCATCCCCATACACGTTAACAGACTTTTCCAGTAGCTGTACTGGCCGCGATTGCCAGGGCAAATGAATCATTAATCATTAAACATGCTTGCTTTTAAACCATGTGTAATATTTACAAAGGTACACTCACCAGAGGTCTCCTGTGTGCCCTCAGGGTCTTGGGTGAGTTCGGGGGTTACTGGTCCCAGGTCCAGGGTGACAAACATATCCTGGCTGTTAGGGAAACCGGTTTCTCCGCTTCCTTCCTGCTGTGAGCTACCTACATTACCTCCATCCTTATCTTCCTCGTTCCCCGAACCCTCTTCCCTGTGTGTTTCTCCATTGACGGAGTCATAGCACACGGTTGGGGTAGTGGTGGCTGCATCCCCTAGAATGGCATGCAGCTCCGCATAGAAGCGGCAAGTTTGCGGCTCTGCCCCGGACCTTCCGTTTGCTTCTCTTGCTTTGTGGTAGGCTTGCCGTAGCTCCTTAATTTTCACGCGGCACTGCTGTGTGTCCCTGTTATGGTCTCGGTCCTTCATGGCCTTGGAGACCTTTTCTAATACTTTGCCATTTCTTTTACTGCTACGGAGTTCAGCTAGCACTGATTCATCTCCCCATATGGCGAGCAGATCCCGTACCTCCCGTTCGGTCCATGCTGGAGCTCTTTTGCGATCCTGGGACTCCATCACGGTTACCTGTGCTGATGAGCTCTGCGTGGTCACCTGTGCTCTCCATGCTGAGCAAACAGGAAATGAAATTCAAACGTTCGCGGGTCTTTTCCTGTCTAGCTGGTCAGTGCATCTGAGTTGAGAGTGCTGTCCAGAGCGGTCACAATGAAGCACTGTGGGATAGCTCCCGGAGGCCAATAACGTCGAATTCCGTCCACACTACCCCAATTCCGACCCGCAAAGGCCGATTTTATCGCTATCCCCTTGTCGAAGGTGGTGTAAAGAAACCGGTTTAAAGGACCCTTTAAGTCGAAAGAAAGGGCTTCGTAGTGTGGACGTGTCCAGGCTTAATTCGATTTAACGCTGCTAAAGTCGACCTAAACCCGTAGTGTAGACCAGGCCTGAGACAATTGAGCCCTGAAGGGGTAGAACAAGTCTCCTGCAGGAGTCTGGCTTGTTAGACTTGCTGCAGGGAGCCATGGAGAAAGCCAGGGATCGCTGGTGCTCAAAGGCCCAGTTTCTGAGTCACTGAATCCATGGACTTGCCTCTGTGGAATTGTGTGGATCGTGGGGTCCAGCACAATCAAGGGGTCACTCCCAAGGGCCTGGCTGAAGGCCAGGGCACAGACCAGGCCTTGTGAATCCATGACAGAAAGTCACCTCTCACTCTTCTCTTTGCTAAACTGAACAGATTGATCTCCTTCCGTCTCTTACTGTGAGGTGTTTGCTCCAGCCCCCAAATCATGTTTGTGAACCTTTTCTGCAGTGTCTGATATTTTGGGGTGCAATCCAGACCTATAAGGGTTGCGTCACTGCCCGCCCTGCCCTTCTGTATGTGGCTGCTCAGAGCCTCCGGAAACCTGCCCACGTCACACAGGCACCTGCCTGGGAGCAGTTCAGAGCTGAGCTGTCTTGGAAACGTGGCCCTAGGCCTCCATGGCCGCCAGCGCCTGCAAGAGGCAGCATTGCTGTGAAGGGCGGGGGGGTGGGGGGGGGCTTCTGACAACGGCTGACGTCACTTGGGGCTCACATCACATAGCACTGGTGGAAGCTCTGGCTGGGTCTGGGCTGTGGCAGGGTGAAGTGGCTGCAATCTTTCTTAGGCCAGGACAGCAGCAGGGGCCGGCAAAGAGCAGCCACCCTGGGGAGGAAGTAGGTGAGTGCAGGGCTGGCAGGTGAGTCACTCACTGAGCACCTGCATTTGGTGCCGGCTGCTGATAGCCTGCCAGTGAGAGGTAAAGTTCCCCCCTCCCTGCCAGAAACCCCCTGAGGGCAGCAGCAGCCTCACCTGCCCTCCCTTGGGGTGAGTCGTCCCCCCCCCCGGAATGCAAAGGGCCTCGAGGACACAGACAGATGCAATTTACACTCAAAGGGGGAGATTTTCACAAACACAGGGGAGTTAGGACCAATGGAACTTGTGCTCCTGAATCCCTTAGGAGCTTTAGAAAGGTTACATCAAAGAGAAGCTGCAGTGACTAGGCATTCGGATGTCTGTGCCTTTAAGAACCCAGCCCTGGGAAGCCGATGCTGAGAGGTGCTGTCTGTGAGAGGGGAAATAAAAAATCCCCTCTGCTCCACCCACCATCTGCCCCTGCCTGTATTGGGGTTTTGCCCTCTGTCACCCTCTGGCAGCGCCTCACCCCTGGGCTTAACTCCGGCTCCTTCCGCCCCCATCCCTGATTTTGCCCTTCAGCCTCTATCCTAACCCTACTTTTAGCTGCTTGACCCCCCTGACCAGTCAATGTTCGCCCCCTGCTCAGACCCTGGCCACCCCCCTCCTCCGATTCAAAGCCCCCTTTGCCCCTTTCTAACCCCTGTAAAAAGCCGCAAGCAGAATCTTACGCCTAGTAAGGGCCGGGTGAAGGGCAGTGGCTTCAGCAGATGTTACTGAACATGCTCAGTTTGTGTGACACTGCTGAGTGCACCCTAAGTAGCAAATTCCTACAGAGAGCAGTTTCCTACACTACACTCATTTTTCCCTGAGAATCCCTTCAGTGAGGCCCATTGGTGCTAACAGCCCATCTGAAGGGACCTCAGCACCGTGTGTCCAGAGATCTCAGACAGAGCCGTGCAGCTGGGGATTCAGAGCCTGGAACTCCCGTCCCTGCTGAATCACAGCAAGAAGCTTTGATCCAGAAAGTCTGGAAGGTTCCACAAAATTCTAGAACATTCTAGGAGGTTAATGACAAATGAGCCACATAAGGAAATCCTGAAACATTTTACTTAAAACATTTGATTTTTCCTTTTATCGCTAACAACAAAAACAGCCCCATGCCCCTCCAGCCTGGCACCTCAGGTAATCGCCTTGGTTACGTGCCCCTAAATCCGGCCCTGGTACCCATGTCACTTACCGAGGCTGCAGCACCAGTTCCGCACATGGGGTCACGAAGCTGGAGGGTTTGAGACCCGACCCGTCATCGTTATTTTTGTTACATTTGTAGCTGAATTGACAGGGCCGAGCCCCAAGCCTGGGCCTGCCACATGTTTCAAAACTGAAAGTACAGAAGTAAGAGGAAGTGAACGTAACGGTCCGGTCCGTGTCCCTGGCTGGTTGGGGCGGAGCAAATTCCTCTTAAAGTACCAGCCGCCCCCTCCAGGGCCTGGAGCTGGCGGAGGTGTGCCTGGTAGGGGCAGTTTCCCGGGTGAGCCAGTGTAGGGGTGTCAATGCCCCCCAGCTGCTGTTCCTGCTCCCCAGGGATCGCTGGGTTCTGCCCAGCACCGTCCACCACAGCTCTGTCCGGCTGAGGAAATAAAGCAGCAGCAGCAAAAAGCACCAGCCAGTTCTCACCCCCCACACACACACCCCCACTGCCCTGCCCTGGGTGGAGGCAGAATGAGGAAGGGGGGGGGATGCTGCAGGGGGAGGGGATCTGAAATCCAGAGTGACTGAGTGGGGATGGGTGGGAAGCAACAGCTGATCAATGGGGAGGGGAGGAGAGATCAGAACAGACTGAATGTGACTCGGGAACTGCCCGGCTGTAGCTGGCTCCGCTCCTGCAGGCGCTCAGATAAGCAAAGCCAGGGGGGTCAGGGAGGGCAGCAGCTCTGGGACTCGCAGACCACCGCCCCCCCCTCCCCAGGAGCAGAGCTGGGACAAGGAGGGGCCGTTGGTGCAGAGTTACTTTCCTGCCCGGCCCCGGCCCTTTCTCCCGGGTCTCTCCCTGCAGGTTTTGATAATTTTTGGTGGTGCCCAGAATGGGTCCAAGACCCTGCCTAAGGCTCTGGGAGGGACTTTGGGTGCAGGCTCTGGGATGGGGCAGGGGGTTGGGGTGCAGGAGGGGTCAGTGGGTTGGCGCTTAAATCGGACAGCGCCAGCTCCTGAAAGCGACCCACACACCCCTCTGGTAGCGGCTCGGTGCTCGGGCAACATGTGGCACCCCCGCAAGGCCGCAGGGATGTGCCGGCCGCTTCCCAGAGAGGCACAGAGCAGGCAGGCAGGAAGCCACGTTAGGCTGTGTCTACCCTGCCACTTTCAGCGCTAAAACTTGATAGTCGTTCAGGGGAGTGAAAAAACACACCCCTGAGCGACAAAAGTTTTAGCGCTGAAAAGCACCAGTATAGGCAGCACTTTATCACCAGGAGCCGCACGCCCGGTGATAACCATTCCGGGTGGTTATTTTTTATCGCCAGGAGAGCTCTGTAACATGGGCAGTCCCACTGTGCTGCTGGTGGTGGTGGCAGCGGCAGCTGGGGGCCCCCAGGCCCTTTAAAGTCACCCTGGGGCAGCAGGAGGGGCTGGGAGGCATGCAGAGATGGCAGGTGGGGCCGGAGGAGACATTGGTGGAGCCAGGCCCACGGGCCCGGAATATTCATGAGCCCGGGCACCACGGGCCCATACAACTCGCCGCCCCTGCTCCCCTCAGCTGCAGGCTCAGGAGCTGGTGTCAGCAGAGCCTGGGGCTGGTTCCAGCGATTGGAGAAAGTCCCCCCACCCCCGACCTCAGAGGGAGTTTTAATGGCCAAATCTGAATTTCAGTAACGTCTCTGGGGGGCTCAGGGCTGGTGCTGAAGGCAGCTCCTGGGGGGAGGCAGCAGGGTCCTGTCACTGCTGTAATCAGCAGGAAGCCGGAGAGGAAGAGTCCCTGGGCATTGAGCCAAAGGGCTGGATCCTTGTGAATCACATGAGTTCTCCTCCCCCCAGCCCCGCTCCTTCCAAAACAGGGAACAGGAGCAGGTGGGGGAGCATAGCCCAGATCAGGTGCCGTGTCCCTGCTGCTCAGCACAGATGCTCCCAGCCACCGACACCCCCTGCAATTCCCCCATCTCCCCAGTCACTTCCCCAGCAGCCCTTAGTCACAGCCATAGGCGCCAACTTTCTCTAGCGCTGGTAGGTGCCCACGCCCCCCTGGCCCCGCTCTGACTCCACCCTTTCCCCACCCCTGGCTCCGCCCCCATCCCAACTCCATCCCCAAAGTCCTTGCCCTAACTCCACCCCCTCCTTGCCCCTATTGGATCCCTTCCCCAAATCCCTGCCCCGGCCCCACCTCTTTCCCCAGCATGCCACGTTCCCCCTCCTGCCCCGTGAATCAGCTGGTTCACGGTGCAAGCACTGGGAGGGATGGGGGAGAAGCAGGATGCCACGGCACGCTCACAGAGGAGGTGGAGGTTAGTTGGAGCAGTGGGGGTAAGAGGATAGAGGAGCTGCCGGTGGGTGCTCAGCACCCACCAATTTTTTTCCGTGGGTGCTCCAGCCCCGGAGCACCCATGGAGTCAGTGCCTATGGTCACAACAGCACCCCCTGAGACCAATGTGATGTGTGAAATGGGAGGGTTTGCAGGATCAGGCCCTTGTGGGCTCTCTCATATATTATTGCTCCATATTTCATACGGGGAAGGCAGAATTCATGAAAGGGAGTCTAAGAGAGCGAGGAAGAAGGGGGGGAACTCCAGCACTGGAGCACAGGTGGAGAAGGGGCTGAGCTCCAGGCAGATGAAGCTGGTCAGCCTGTCAGGAACTGCTTCCCATCAGAATCTGCTACTGGTAGCAAAAACCTAAACGCACTTGGAGCCTAAGTTTCAGAGTAGCAGCCGTGTTAGTCTGTATCCGCAAAAAGAACAGGAGTACTTGTGGCACCTTAGAGACTAACGCATTTATTTGAGCATAAGCTTTCGTGGGCTACAGCCCACTTCTTCGGATACATAAAATAAAACATATATTGAGGAGATATATATACACACATACAGAGAGCATGAAAAGGTAGGAGTTGTTTTACCAACTCTGAGAGGCCAATTAAGTAAGAGAAACTTTTGAAGTGATAATCAAGATAGCCCAGTACAGACAGTTTGATAGGAAGTGTGAGAATACTTACATGGGGAAATAGATTCAATGTTTGTAATGGCAATTTTGCAACAGAAAAGCTTCAAAAACAGACTCCAATGAGAAACTGCTGAACTTGAATTGATTTGCAAACTAGATACAATCAACTTAGGCTTGAATAGAGACTGGGAATGGCTGCGCCATTACACACATTGAATCTATTTCCCCATGTTAAGTATCCTCACTCCTCTTGTCAAACTGTCTGATATGGGCTCTTCATTATCACTAGAAGTTTTTTTCTCTCCTGCTGATAATTGCTCATCTTAATTAATTAGCCTCTTAGAGTTGATAGGGCAACTCCCACCTTTTCATGTTCTCTGTATCTCCTTACTATATGTTCCATTCAATGCAGCCGATGAAGTGGGCTGTAGCCCACGAAAGCTTATGCTCAAATAAATTTGTTAGTCTCTAAGGTGCCACAAGTACTCCTGTTCTTTTTGCGGATACAGACTAACGCGGCTGCTACTCTGAAAGCTGCGCAGAGACCAGAAGAAGAGCAGCACTTCACTCAGCTGAGCTGCAACGTCTATTAACCACATTGAAACTGCTGCAACACTGACCCCGGTAACTAACTGCATCCTCAGCAGCGTTTCTGCACAGCACGGCTCCCCCGCCACAGCTGAATTCCCTCTCTTTGTCCCCGATGGCGGCTTCCCAGACTGCCCCAGGCCTCCTCAGTCTGTCCCCACATCCCCTCCTGCA